>NW_015112974.1:262450-291228 GCF_001443285.1 Poecilia latipinna
GAACCTGGTCCTGGTCTGGCGGGTCCTGGTCTGGCGGGACCGGAACCTGGTCCTGGTCTGGCGGGACCGGAACCTGGTCCTGGTCTGGCGGGACCAGAGCCAGGTCCAGGTCCGGAACAAGGCCCCGACCGCGGCGGGACCAGGTCCATTTAACGTCTGATAAAGAAAATTAAAAATCTATTAAAGGAGTCAAGTTTGATCAGGAACCAAATCTTCCAGCGGAAACTAAAACCTGAGGAATCATGACGAGTTGTGGTTCTAATAAATCACATGAAGTTTGTTTTTTATGGATCACAACCTTCGTGTTTCGTTTCAGGCCCGTTTGTGTCGCTTCGACTCGGCAGCAACTTCAGCTCCTCTCCCCCATTTCAGACCAACTGTTACTCCATAAATGTTGGTTTAAGCAGCAGCTCTCCGACTTTCATCAGCAGTTAACGCGGTAAAACCCAGGTCTGAGCTAAAGGAGCCCCTCACTGAGGGCTTTTCTCCAGGTGGTTCTGGTCCAGGTCTCATCATCAGAGCAGCAGTGAGGATAATTCAGGCCTGCTGGATGCCTGGCGGCGGAGCAGTTACGCCTCCGATTCAAACGATTCTGTTTGTTTCCCCCGAGTGAAGCGAGGCGCTCGCTCTGAAATGAGAAGACATTAAGGCCGCCGAGTGAAATGGGCTGGTTTTAACTTTATTATGCAGACTAATTGGTAAAACGAAGCAGCATCCGTTCTCAAAGTCAAAGGCAGCGAGCCGCGACAGAGACACTGACCAGCCTGCCACATTCCCATCAGCCGGGCTGAAACTCGACTCGCAGGCAGCAAGTAGAGCCAAAATAAAGATATCTGAAAGTTTTTACTCCCAGAATTGGTTCAAAAACCTGAAAATGAAAAATGATTGAAAGAAATGAAACGGGAACTAATTATCTGAGGCGTTTCATGTCCTACAGGGGGATTCTGTGCTCTCCATCTCAGACATTAATATAGATTTTAGTTGTGACAAACATTAAAAATATTTGAGAAAAAGATTAGTTGCCAATTATGGAGGATTTTAAAACGAGTCTCTTGACATTTTCACTCAAACCCAGAATTATCTCAGCAGGAAAACAGCTTTGCTCGATCGTCTACCAGCAACAGGGACGTTTAATCTGGTCCATGTTCTCACGCTGAGATAATCACGCTTTTCAAACGAGAAATGTTTACCCATTTTCATCACACCGGGACGTGAAACAACCCCCGCCGCCCACAAATTAAGTCACTTTTTACAGCTGACAAAAACTTCCACAAGTGTTTTGGCTTAGTCAAAGTTTTTAATTTCCTCAAAATCCAGGTTAATATTAGCATTTTGGCTTCAACCTTCTAAAGGATTATAACCTTTAACATATAGAGGTGGAAACACAGAACAGGAATAAGATCTGAAAACACTTTGGGAGGAGCGGCTTTAGGGGGAGAGGAGCCCGGCGGCTTTAGGGGGGTTTGCACAATAACCCACAAGGTTCAGGTAAGTTCCCAGTAAGTTGCAGTAAAGTTTGGGCATTACTACACAAACTTTCGCTAATTATAAATTTGTCGATAACTGAGATGAGTTTCATATTAAAAGTTCAAGGTTTTATTGTAAAATTGTGTTTTCAACAATTATCCTGATCTATAATTATGTAACTCTTATATTTGTAAATTCTCCTGATGCTAAAGTGATTTTTTACATACTCAATTCAGAATCAATGAATTTTTTCATACATTAGTTACAGTTTAAGAGAGTTTGGTTCAGAAACGGGTTGAAACATCAGAAACAAAGATTTCTAATAATAGCTGCGATAACTGAGCCGACACTGTGCTGACCATCTGTGAACCGAGTGGAAATGTGTGAAACCACAGGAGGACGAAGCAACAGAAGGAAACAAACGAGTTTCATCAAGAGTTCATGGCAGAGTCACTGCAGAGGCTAAAATTTTAATCTTAGTAATTTATGGTTTCATTATGGAAAGAAAACCAGAACTCTGATTTTATTTTGGGATTTTTGGAGCAAAATCATAAAATGTTTTATTCCCAAACCCATCGACCGACGTCAGGTTATTAGGTCCCTAAACGCTGGACTCTGAGGTTTCATGCGTCTCAACAGAGACAGATGAAAGAAGATGCAGGAAACGGCAGAGATGCATCAGAAGTTGAATCTGAGCCCTGGACATAAGCTGGTAGGAGTAAAGTGAAGATGGATGTTTGGGTTTTAATAAGAATCATTGTTCTGCTGCCTGCGGAGTGATTTATCACCTCCTCCCACCAGGGCTTGTTTTCCCTCTCCTGGGTCACCTTCTCATCGGAAAACTTTAAAAACAACAGATTTGCAGCACAGATTGAAATGTAAGCTTTGCTCACAACAGTTCTAGTCATAAATGTCTTTTATATAAAGCAGTAAAAACAGCAGCAGACGTGCAGAACTTCGTGTTTTATCTTAAAGAAGGTAAAACGTGCAAAAACAGAATAAAAAGAACAGATGTGATGAAATTACATCCAAAGAAAAGTTAAACATCATCATCTTGCATGTGAAGGATGCATCACATCATTTACACAAACAGCTGCCATAGATCTGGCGCCCTTTCTGCGTGGCGCCCACATGCATCGCCCGTAGTGCAAACTGACTCTTTGGCTGCGACATCGACAGGAACATTTCTGACTTCTGAAGCTTAACGGTGAACCTGGACCTTCATCCACTTGGCAGCAAACCAAACAGCAGCTGCGTTTCCATTTGCTGTGGAATTACAAACTGGAGATAAAGTAATAAATTTGCTGAATGGAAACATGGCATTGAAAAGAAACTCATGTTCTTTGATGAAACGTTTTTGGGTTAGGATGAGGTGGTTTTTCAGTCACATCGAAATTTATTTCACAAAACTGCAATGGAGACACTTTTCATCAACCACAGATGTTTCTACTGGCAGAAACGACAAAGACCACAGGAAGTGGTGGGAGGATGATTGTCTGTTTTTTCAGCTCTCAGCATCTCAGTTCAGAAAATGCCGTTTCATTCCAATGTGTTGAAGCCATCTCTCTAATGTAAAATGGCCGACCAATTTCCCCAAACCGCCGCAGCCTCAGCAAAGTAGGCGGGGCTTGACGCTCCAACGCCTGGATGAGACGCAGACGTCTCCTCTGATTGGCTGATGAGCACCGTGGCTGAATCATGAATACATCACGCACAACCGCCATGATTTTTAATGACTTATTGCCAAACAAACTTATGCACCTGATTTTAATTTAATGTCTTATTTAATGGAAACACAGCAAATGCGAAATTGTGTTTGTTTTTTTTTATCAGCAGCAGAATATTTGTGCACATTTGTAACAGAAACTCAGCTGATATTATTTCTCCATTTGGATGCTGCAGTTTCAGGTTTTCTGCTTCCATGTCTTTAGCTCATGTATTTTTCTAAACTTCATATTTGTTGCTGCGATCTCGGAGTTTTGTCATATAAAATAAAGTAAACTGGTGGTGATGGACTGGAAGCAGCCGAGTCTTCCTGATCCGACAGAACAACGTGAAGCAGATCTGCTGCGACCACCAGGAGGACAATCTAACTGCCACGGTTCTGCATCGTTCTCCTCCGTCACAGAATAAATACCACACATAAATAATGCAGGTCCATCTGAACCCGCGGCTCAGATGGAGCGCCAGCAATAGCCGGGATGACAGAACCCAGAGGAAACTACTTTTATTTCACCTTCAGAGGGAAGGAAACAGATCTGGAAGCAGCTTCAGGATGATTTCACCGTTTCCTCTCGCTGCGTTATTGGGCCACAATGAGAGCAGAATTAGCTCTTAAACCTCCACCAGCCTCTGGGCTGCAGCCAACTCACATATTTAGCCCATTTCATAAAAATAAGGTAATAAGTTTGAGTTTAATAGCTAACTTTGTGGATTATGAGCTCATATTTTCTGGGATTTATTGCGCAGCACATGCAGGCAAACATTAAAGCGCAATTACAGCGAAAGCAGCCACGCTTCTCCCTGATGCAGGGACAGAAAAAGATTTTAATATCTGCTAAAAGACAGTTAATTAAAAATGAAACTTCATTTCACAGCCTGCTTTTGTTTTTTACTGCCAGCAGCAGTTCGATTTCTGCACCATAAAGAGCAGGAACGTCAGTAAGGTTGTTCCAGATGCTGCAGCATCGATGCTGCTGCTGCACCATCAATGCTGCAGCAGCAGCATCGTCTCTCCTGAATCCTGGATCTGCTCTGAAGCAGCAAATAAACTTAAACCGATTCCATAAAATGTCCAGATTAATGGATCATCATCAGGTGGTTCTGATCCATAAACGCTCTAGAGAAACGGTCCTCCATGTTTTCGTCTCTGCTGCTCCTGGTCAGGATATGGAGGGCTAATCCTGCCAAAACTGGCAAGAGATAAATATATTGCTAATATTGCACCAAAAAAAAAAATCTGAACTTTAACTTATTTGGTTACACAGATTGAATAGAAGTTAATATTCATCATTTTTAACAGTATTAATTCAACATCATCTCCAGTTAATTTTTGCATTTCACTTCAAATCTTTTTATTAATTCCCCTTTTTATTTCATTATTAATATTTCTAATTTTTCAATTTACGTTTTTTATTTAAACATTTATTTACCGTCATGTTTTATTACATTATATTTAGTTTTTCCATATTCTGCATGTCGTATTTTACTGTCATTTTTTAATCATACATTGATTTTTCCTATTTTCACTTTGCTTCATCCTGTTTTGTCCTTTATTTACACATTTTTTTATTTGTCTAAATAAATAAATCCCTAACAAAATACACAATATGGGAAAAAAATAAAAAACAAATAATGAAACATAAAAAACAAATAAAAAACAACAGTATTGGAAATAAAATTAAATAATTAAATATGTTAAATTAATACTGTTGATAATGATAGTATTAATTAGTGTCACCATATAATAAAATAACTTGGGAAAATTCTTATATTTTATTTTTCATTCAATGTTTGGCACATGGGCGTAGGTTTGGGTAGTAAAGTCATTTATTATCTGTATTAAAATGATAAACTGATTTCCTTTAAGCTCCATCTCTACTGGTTTCTGAATCTCCTGGAGACGTAAAGGAGACAGAAGTCGAGTTTCCGTCTCTCCAAACAGCAGCGAGTTCAGAGTGAGTTCTGGTGAAAACCCGTGTGTGACCCGGTGGCGGCGCTGCTTACCGAGTTCGTTCCCAGAACCTGCAGGTCCGGTTCTCTGGACTCCAGCAGCTTGGCCACCATGTGCAGGAAACTCTCCACGAAGGGCTTGATGCTCTGGGAGTGGCACGCCATCAGCAGCTGGTCCAGCGCCTCCATGGCGATCACCACGTACCTGCAGGCAACATGGCCGCCGTCAGACCCAGACTCCAGGTTCTGGTCCGGCTCCGTTCGGACCGGCTCCTCACCCGTAGCGATGCCGCACCACGTCTCTGCTCAGCCGGTCAGCGAGGTACGCCCCGATCCGGTCCAGCTTCTCCGGCGCCGACACGGCGTAGAACGTCAGCTTCTCCATGTCCGACTTGCTGAGGCCATCCTGGCAGAAGCAGAGCGGAGAAAACGGGTCTGCGCGGTCCGGACTCAGAACGTTCCTCCCAGATCAGACCGTCAGAGATTAACTGACGACGCTCAGATCTACCGCCTGACGTCTCCATGGTTTTTATTTCATTAGCTTTAACCTAAACTTAACGTCTAATTCATAATAAAACAGATTAAAACGTTAAAGCTGCAGTACGCGACTTTCATAAAAACAAAATGTTTTGTACATATTTGTTAAATCTGTAGCTATGAGCAGACGGCATGAGACAGAATCTGTGAAAACATCAACCTCCTCCTCCCGGAGCTAATGTCCCAGCTGAAGAAATGCACCAGAAACAACCAATCAGAGCCAGGAGGAGGGGCTTAGTGCTGTCAATCAATACTGGGAACACGCTACTAAATGCGCTGAAGGAGGAGAAACAACTTAATGTTTCAGAAAAGTTGTTCATCAAATGTCATCGGTGGCTATGCTAAATAGCCTTAGCATTTATGGCAGACTGCTAGCCAGGGGGATGATTGACAGCACCAAGAACCGCCTCCTGGCTCTGATTGGTTCTCTGGGAGAAGGCAGAGAAGCTTGACTTTTTCACAGATTATCTGTCTCATAACATGATGATCAACAAATCTCTAAAAACTGTTTTATAAAAGTTACACTCTGCAGCTTTGAAGCAGAGGTGTCCAAACTTTATGCCCCGATGGACGGAAAAATAAAACCACTGACAGGCCACAAAACTCATTACAAAGCAAAAATGTGTTAATTGTGAATTTTTTTCCTATTCTTCAGTTTTTAGCTGCTCAAAAATTAAACCAAATTTTAATTAAATCTGCATATCATTAAAATCCAAAACATAAAAAACTCCTTCAGACTTATTATCCGTTGTGTCATCAACTGATTTCCATTTCATTGGCCAAACATTTTTACCAGTCTTAACTTCTGGTCAGGGGCCTGACACAATCATTTACAGGGCCACTTCTGGCCCGCGGGCCTCAGTTTGGACCCCCGGTGCTGAACCCTGTTGGACTCACTTTGGGATCCAGAGGGAAGATGTTGTCCACCAGACGCTTGTACCGGGGCCTCAGGGGCCCGCAGCAGCCACACACTCCTGGGAAACGAGACAAACATGTCGGGTCAGAACCACCAGAACCTGCTGCAGCTTAAAAACCTCCAGAACCAAAACCGGTTCTGGATCCGCCGGCCCAGCATGATTCAGCCACACAACAGCCCGACTTCCTCTGCATCCAGCCGCCACCCGTCTTCAAACACAAACCAGCTTCAGTGAGTCAATAAGACGATGAGTCAGAGTCACGGCGAGGAAGATCGGGTCGGCGGCGGGTCGGCTGGAGGCCGAGGCAGAACCCAGACAGGTTCTGACCGAACCACAGACAGATTCTAATCATTACCATACGGTAACCTGATTTACTTACATCAATAAGTAAATCAATAAGGAAATACATTTTGCTTTGGGGATGTTAAATAAATAAATCGTGAGAGGAAAAATAAATACACAGATATAAATAATTGGGCTTTAAGGCATTAATAAATAAAATAAAGTACGAACATGAAAATATAGAAATAAAAATATGTATGGAGAACAAATTCATGAACTCTGGAGTTTTTATGCTGGACATAAATACAATTTTCTTTGGGGCTGTCAAATAAAAATAAATACTGGAAGGATATATAACAGTTAGAAAATAAATAGACGCTTGGATGGATGCTGGCGGCAAAATAAATAAATTAAAAGAGAAAAAATGAATAAATAAAGGTGGTTGAGCTGAAAAAGAGCTAGAAAGGGTAAAATTTGAAATATGTCCACAGACATTTTAAAAATTATTTTCATTCCTGAATGTTTTCTGAAATCAAAGATCCAGAAACTTTTAAAACTAAATCAATCTGCTTTGTGCAGCGATTCCTCCTCTCTTCTAGTGAGAACAACTGAGTGGACTCCAGTAACAACACACACACACACACACACACACACACACACACACACACACACACAGCGTTTAACAACCTGAACCAGGTGAGTCAGGTGAGCTCAGAGTGTCAAAGGTCAACAGCGGCTCGATGAGGTGAGCTCAGCTCAACAGATGAATCGATTCAACCCCAGACCCGAATACCAAACAGGAAGAAACGGATTTCTGCCGCCAGGCGGGAGAAAAGAATCGCTCTGCTTCGATTCCCAGCAGGCGCTCAGCGACTTTCTGCTCCAGAAAAGCTTCGTTAAAGGCGACTTCATAAAAAACCCGTTTCGGCAGAACTGCCGGAGCAGAGCTTGTTCATGACTGGCAGCAGCCGGGCGTCAACACTACATCAACACCGACGGGATTTCAGCAGGAAGTTAAAGTCTGGACATCAGAAGCCTGAAGCAGAGAGAAATGTTAAATATTCATAAGCTTATTTATAGGTTTTGACCTGAAACTGTAAATTCCTGTCAGACATGATCAGGCTCCTGCAGAGGCTGAGATGGAAGCATCTGGGAGGTTTTACTGCCATGGAGGGGCTAACGTCAACCTAGCGGAGAACAACGTAAAGCTAGCGCAAATCGACGTCAAGCTAGCGCAATCCGACGACAAGCTAGCGCAATCCGACGACAAGCTAGCGCAAATCGACGAGAAGCTAGCGCAAATCGACGTCAAACTAGCGCAAGACAACGTCAAGCTAGCGCAAGACAACGTCAACCTAGCGCAAGACAGCGTCAACCTAGCGCAAAACAAGGTCAAGCTAGCGCAAATCAACGTCACGCTGGCGCAAATCAACGTCACGCTGGCGCAAATCAACGTCAAGCTAGCGCAAGACAACGTCAAGCTAGCGCAAGACAACGTCAAGCTATCGCAAGACAACGTCAATATAGCATAAAACAACGTCAAGCGAGCGCAAGACATCAAGCTAGCATAAAACAACGTCAAGCTAACAAAACAACGTCAAGCGAGAGCAAGACAACATCAAGCTAGCGCAAGACAACGTCAAGCTAGCATAACACAACGTCAAGCTAGCGGAAGACAACATCAAGCTAGAATAAAACAACGTCAAGCTGCAGCTCCAAAACTGCAGCTTGACGTTTCGATCAACAAGATTATGGGATCATTTATTTCACATCTGATCCGTTGCCCTGGCAACGCTGATCGAGTCCATTTGAACTGGTTGGTTTAAAGAATCCAAACTGGTTTTGTAAAGGATACTAAACTGAAACTTTGCTTCTCTTACAAACGTCTGACTTCAACCATTGTTATTTTATGTGTAAAAATTAATTCTAATTTATATGGAAACTGATATGTCTTAATTCTATTATCTGGTAAAATAAAAAAAATCGGTAACACTTTATTTGAAGGGGGTTGAATAAGACCGTCATGACACCTTCATAAACATTACATAACACCTGTCATGATACAAAGTTGACATTATTCAAAATGTCTTTGTTATGACAACTTTACATTAAACAAGAAATCATTACTGATATAAATTTGTTATAAAAGTATTAATGATTGCACTTTAAAAATTAGGTAACTTTATGTTATTAAAGGTAAAGTTTAAACAGTAATGATTTCCTGGTTAATGTCAAATTGTCATAACAAAGGCATTTTGAATAATGTCAACTTTGTATTAAAAGTGTCATAATTTACCGAATGACGCTTTATGACAACAGTCATAAATATTCATGAAGGCTTATTCATGTTTATGACAGGTGTTATGACATGTTTATTACAGTGTCATGTCAGTCTTATTCACCTCCCTTCAAATAAAGTGTTACCAGAAATTCAGTTAGATTTACTAATCTTTAAAATAAAACATCTAAATACAAACAAGGTAAAATATTTACTTAATATTTGACTGCAATTGATATTTTGTGAAAAAAAGTTAATTGATTTTACGTATTTTGATTAAGTGCATGTAACAAGACCCAAGTTAAATTGATCTAATTTATTCTAAAATCCTTAGTTGTGCGATTAATATAATTTACTAGATATAAACAAGTAAAGCACCAATATCCACTTGAAAAATGTTAGTGGAAATTTTCCCAAGGATTTTAAGTAAATCACATTTTTCCGGCCAACATTACTGTCAGTAATCTGAACCCGTTCGGCGTTTATGATGAAGATCCGACCTTCTGACTGTAACTGGGAGCTGAATGAAAATAAACGACTGGATTCAGTTGTTTGTTTCTCAGGCGGCGCCAGCAGCAGAAAATGAACAACGTTTAAGTTTATTCTGGCTGAGAGCTTCATGCCTTCGATACGGTAACTGAGGCAATGCATCAGGTTTAGTGTCCGCTGACGAACCTGCAAGGAGAGGACGGCATAATCCCGACGCGCAGCAGAAGACTGATGAATTACACCGACGAGCTTCACTCGGCCGGCCGAGGGAAGGCGATTACAGCCGATCAGATCCATCACCGCAGCGCAGCGAGGATACAAACATCTGCAGCGGTCAGGGGGAAACGCACCAAAACGTAAAATAAGTCACACGTTCAGACGCGGCTCTGACCTGAGAAGGTCACCAACGTAACCCAACGACTCATGAATAAAAACCCAACAGAAAGGACTAAAAACCAAACAGAACCAGTTTGAACGATTCTGACCAGCTGGTTGTTTGTCTTTAATGTTAAATATGTAGAAGAAGAAACTGAATCCTATTTGAATTCAGCTGCAGAGGTCAGAGGCTTTAATTAGCTCAAGATTTACACAAACTGAATATTTTTCTTTACAGATGGCAGAGCTTTATGGCTTTGTTTTAAACATTCACACACAGCATCCATCAGAGTTGAATTAACGGCTTTAAACAAATAAAACTCGCCCGTGACCTTTGAACTTTAGGGTCCAAACAGACGACCTCTTCGTCCTTCATCCAGTCACCAGCTGGAGACCAGATGGGCTGAATAAACGACCCAGTGAGGAGTTTTCATTCAGGAACCTCTGAGGTAAAAGGTTCACCGACTGAACAGACGATTCCTCACGGTTTGGTTCACGTCTGGAGAATTCATAGTTTGGTTTTTAGTCCGACTGAGTTGAATCATTTCTGTTGAGCTGAAGTATCGACTCGTCATCTGAAGCTTTAACTCTGGGCTGTTTAACGGTGTAACCTTTAGATTCATGAACACATGAATCACCTCCTTCATGACTTAATCATCTGATCCAGGAGACGCTCAAAGACGCCTGGCATCACACCCACCTTCCAGGATCTCCGGACCTACCGGCATTCGGGAATCCTCGTCTGTTTGAGGCCCGGTTGTAGTTGAACGCTCCGTCCGCCTCGGTTTGAGGAACCTGCCTGTATCTCCTCAGAACGTCACAGAGAGACGGCATGATGGGAGGAAGTTTTACTCCTCAGGTCAAAACAATTCTGCTCCAGATCTTCAGAAGACGCCAACATGTAAAACATGCAGATCTGCGTTTCTGCCTCCCCAGGTGAGACCATGTG
The DNA here is from genome assembly GCF_001443285.1 of Poecilia latipinna. Classification (NCBI taxonomy): domain Eukaryota; kingdom Metazoa; phylum Chordata; class Actinopteri; order Cyprinodontiformes; family Poeciliidae; genus Poecilia; species Poecilia latipinna. Next base: position 273,417 of record NW_015112974.1, read on the forward strand.
TCCATCTGCCACACCTTCAGACTCTGCTGCCGGTCCGGCTGCACCTGTGTGACGGACGGCAGGCTCAGCCAATCGGCTTCAGCCGTGTGACTCCGATCACCTGGAGTTACCTCACAGTGAGGCGAAGACGAGCCTCTGCGGTGCCGGCCCGGCCGCGGCGGCTCGGGTTACCGGCCGCGTTGTTCACAGGAAAATGTGACCCAACGAGGCGAAGGGAAACTGTGGAACCGGAGAGGCTTCAGGAGGGCCTCACCTGACGCAGAGCGGCCGGGTTTCCATGCAAATCAGATGCAAACGGTAAACAAACGATGACAAACGTTCATATCTGATGGCGACTGATTCACATCCGGGAGGAAACAGGAGCATTAAGTTTAATTAACGACTGAAACAAACCTCAAGTTTTAATTCCTGACCATCTGAAAAATTAACATTGACCTGCTTTGAAACATGTTCAGGGCTGAGATGTTTTTCCTTAATGTGTGTAAATAATCATTGAAGGTTTATTTTATCGATGCTGGAAATGCATCTGGTCTCAACCTGAACAGCTCATGAACTTTTACACCCAAAACCAAATTATTTATCCAAAACCTCAAAGGGTTTAGAAAGAGTTCCTCTTTCCCAGAGTAAATTTAAATTGTACCTAAAGCGCAGACACTAAAACACAATGTTCACACATTAGCAGTGTTTGGCAACAACCACAACAAAAACAACCACAACAAAAACTCTGCAGCTTAAAGTGTAATTTTCAAATTGCCAGTTTGTGATGTTTACACCCAAACAAAGCAAAAAAAAAAAAAAAAAAAAAAACAAAATCACTCTTTGTCGGGTTTTGTTTCAACCTTTCGAATCTGAGTTGGATCTTTTCTTTGGATGCTCCACAGGTCAGAATAAAACAAAGACTAAAACTCTGTGACCTCCTCACATCCAGAGTAAAATGTTTCCAGCAGTTTGTTCCTGGTAGAAACCAGTTTTAAATAAACACTTCAGCTCAGTGAAAAGCTCCAGCAGAGCTTTAATCTACACCCGAACCACCAGAGGCACATAATCTAAAAGATTAAACGCGGCTCCCTCCCTGCTGGTTAATACCTCCGACAGGACCAGAACAACCCAAACGGCTCGGAGGACGGACGTCCGTCCAGCTGCTGCAGAGGAGACATCAGGGCGTCCATGAAGATTTAGGAACGATGATTTACGTGGGACAAAACAACAAAACTTTGAGTTGATAAGAGATCAGCTGGTTTCACTGATGACATTATGAAGGCTGAGATCGTTTCTTTAGATAAACAGGCTCCAAAACCTGCCTCAGTCTGACCTTCATACCCATCATCATCACCATCATCATCCTGCTGCTTTATTAAGACGAAGGTGACAGGTCACAGCGCTTATAAGCAGAGAGAGTTTATGATATTTAGTCCAAACAAATAAAACTGAAACAGCTGAGAGTTAATAAGCCAAACAAATGAAGGAATGAATAACGGTTATGGATCCGGCTGCTGCTTTCATGGCCTGGAGGAAACAGACATGATGGATCATAAATCTGCTGCTGCTCATCCCGACCGCACGTTTCTGCAGACATAACCGCTGCTGAAGCTCCACCAGCTTCAAACCGAGTCCACTTCTACCGTCATCACAGCACAACGTCTTCCCAAACTGAAATACTAATTATTCATTTAACTAATAACAGTTTCTAAAAAAACATGTTTATGACAGAATAAATTAATGCATGTTTGAGAAATCCTATAATCTCCATGGAAACCATTCAACTGTGCAAAACGCCTGGGTGGACCTAGTCCCTCCTTCCAGGCACAGCTCCTCCCCCAGCTCCTCAGACTAGCCAGCAGCGATTAGCAAACCTCTGGTGGAGCTGCTGAGCTCGTTATAGGAGCTTCAAAGCAACGTAGGCTAAACGTTGTAAAAGATTAATGATGACTTCCTGGAGGCGGAGCTTCAGAAAGACCAGCCACTTCTTAAAGAGACAGAGATCCAATTTCAAGGCATTAAATTACAAAGTCAAATTTCTTTTAAGTCGTATTTGATTTATATGCAACAGTTTAAGCTAATATAGTTACTTGATAATGTTATAAAATGTCTCTGTGTGGCTGGAAAACTGTCCCTTTAAAAAGAGGAAAAACAAAAAGACAAACTTTCTAATTATAACTCCTCTCCGATTCATAATGTTTATTTGCTCAGGTCAGTAAAGAAGCTTCAGAACCAGCAGGTTCTGCTGCTCCGGATCAGGGAGGTCAGGTTCATAACGATCCTAAAGCCAGGAGCCGCGGTCCGTTCGCCTCGGCAGAGACAGCGGCCATCCGTCTACCGGCAAAATACAGCCACCAAGAGGGCAGAGCAGCCGGTGAGAAGAGGAGAGGATGGAGGGATGAGGAGAAGAGGATGGAGAGGATGAAAAGAGGCCCATGGGGAGATGGAGGGACGGCTGGCTGCAGAGACAAATGAGACCAATTTAAAGTCACTTCTCCCTCCTCCATCCTCCTCCATCCTCCTCCATCCTCCTGCATCCTCCTGCATCCCTCCGTCCTCCTCCATCCTCCTCCATCCTCCTCCATCCCTCCTCCAGACAGTGAGTCTCTGCAGACGACTGCAGCCAAAATGATGAGATGAGATCAACAAACCCTGAAGACCGACAGGAATTAAAGAGAAACTGAAGCACAAGCAGAAACAGGTGGGGGAGGGGGGAGGCCGGCTGCTAACCTGACGAGACGAAGCGACATAAACATTTAAAATTAGAGACCGACCACAAATCCTCACTTTTCTGGTGGCAGAACCAACATTTGGCCAAAAAAAAAAAAAAAAAAACGGAATAAACGGCTGAAATGATCAAACTGATTATTTAAAAATTATCGACTAATTTATAAATAAATTAACTGGAGTATTTTTAAAACTTGCTAAGAACAATGTACTCACACCCATAATTAAGACAAACTGCACAAAATATAAACAATTAGGATAAAAACTTTAGTGTGCAAATCTGAGTTTTAGATTCTGTAAAATCTGCGAATCTCCTTTTGCTTCCAAACAGGGAACCAATCAGAGGGCTGAGCTTTTATCTGCAGATGTTTGCTACCAATGATCAACCTTTCACTGAAAGAATGCCCTTTTATAAATATTACTTATTTTTAAAAAATTTATTTATTTGCATTTTTTAAGCTGAAATGAAAAATCTGCAGAATGTTTTCATTTTTTCCTCCAATCACATCAGAATAACTGATAACTAAAGTAATTGGCTGGAGCCGTAGAATAAATCCCAAAAAGGTCAATATTTATTCTCCATCTTTGTTCATAATAATGGAGATCAGAAACATTCCTACATTTTTTTGGAGTTTTCCCTCCACCTAATTATAACCAATCAGGATGCAGCAGATCAAATTAAAACTTATTAAAGGCGACTCCTCTCCTATATTATGGATTTTTCTGTGGAACATTAAATTTGCTTAAATGCAGATTTTATCTAATATTCAAATGAAAACGCAGCTTGGATAAAAACATAAAAGATGTTCGCCTCTGATTCCTCCTTCCTGAAGAATCGGAGGAAATCAGTTTCCCTCTGAGCAGAACCAGACGTTACGGACCGAATCTTCCCATTTTGTTACAAACTAATAAAAAATGCATCTCTTCTCGTTTCCAACAGGCTGCAGCATCGAAGGGAAAAACGGAGCAAGTGTCAAATCAGGACAAAAACATCTCCGTTTCCATGGCAACAGCACATCCCGTTTGTGCCGCTCTATAATTTTGTTCTGCTAATTTTTTATCCCATCCAGGTTAGAAGGGTTTGAGTTTATATCATAAGTCAACTTTCCGGGTCTGTTAATCGTCCAGTGAGGCAGAAACAGCCAGAGGACGACAGACTGGATCCGCCAGTCCAAAGTAACGCCATCCCATAATAAACCTGCAGAGAAAATGAAGACTTTAAACTGGTGTGACTGGATTCAAACTGCTGGTCATGAGAGAGAGACATCCACTGACGCTATGAATTCAGATCAGACCAGATGAAAATGAGCAGGACACAGAGTAATTACTAAATTAATCCTGGAAGTTCGATTCCAGGAACCGGGGATTCTGGGAAACCAGCGTTGTCTCAATTTACACCAATTTAATTTGGAAATCTACAAAACTTCCCACATCTCTTCATTTTAACCTTAAACCAGGATCCCGATACAATCTGAGTGGAAAATGATCTAGAAAAGCTGTATGGATGAGTCAAGTTAAAAAACTGAATGTTTATGAATAAAAGCTTCAATTTAAGGCTAAACCAAAATCCACATGGTGACTATATTCATAATTAATACAAACTAAATCCTAAAAGCAATGACATTAAGACTGGTTCTGACAGAAATGGGTAAATTCACCAGTTTTAACCCCTGAAGAAACAATAAATACCATGATTTATGTCCAAGTTACGTGAAACAGCAGCTAGCATTAAAATATGGTAAATAAGAAACAGCAGAGGGCTGCACAGTGGCGCAGTTGGTAGAGCTGTTGTTTTGCAGCAAGAAGGTTCTGGGTTCGATTCCCATTCCCAGTCTTTCTGCATGGAGTTTGCATGTTATCCCTGTGCATGGTGGGTTTTCTCCAGGTACTTCGGTTTCCTCCCACAATCCAAAAAAAACATGACTATCAGGTTAATTATCCTCTCCAAATTGCCCCTAGGTGCGTCTGCATGGTTGTTTGTCTCTGTGTTGCCCTGCGACAGACTGGCGACCTGTCCAGGGTGACCCCGCCTCTCGCCTGGAACGATAGCTGGAGATAGGACCCTTGTCCCGACCCCACTGTGGGACAAGGGTGTAAAGAAAATGGATGGATGGAAGAAACAGCAGAAACTTAACAGACCTGCACAGCAATGCCATAACCAAGGTGGTTCTATGAATAGCAGAAAGACTCCATAGTTACAACAGGTTAATGCCAGATGAAAAATAAATCAACAATAAAAGCAAAGAAATATTAATCCTTTTAGTTTGGGATCCAGTTCCCAGAAACAAATTACTCCAGTTTAGAGCAGTTCAGTAAAATGTGATGGTAACCAGTTAATATTAGCAAATACAAGATATGTTTATCTGTCATTTAGCAGGATTTTATGTTTCCATCAATATACTCAAACATTGAATAAATCAGTGAACAGAAAATATTTTAGCAGCTATGGTAATCAGATCTTCTGATCATGATAGTTTAGCTACCAGTCAACATAATCAATCTCTAAATGATGTTTAGCATAAAAAACAAAGATGTAATGGAGAGAAATCTCATTTTCTTAGCTGCTAAGAGAAGGAATCCTCAGCTAGCCCTGGACGTAGATGCGTACTTGGGGTTTAGCAAAGCTAATTTTGGTTTAGAATGGTGAAGCTAACGCTTGTCTGGAAGAACCCAGCTAGCCAAGGGGCAGCAAAGCTAATTTTAGCCTAGCTAGAAGCAGTCAAGCTAATTTTAGCCTAGGAGCAGCCTAACTACTGTTAGCTTAGAAACAACCAAGCTAATTTTAGCCTAGGAGCAGATGAGCTAATCTAAGAGAAGTCAAGCTAACGTTGTAGCCAAGCTAACGTTGGATGCTAGCCAACCTAGGAATGGCTGTGTTCCATTATTTCACATAAATATATATTTTAATGTTTTTCTGTGTTCATAAAATTATGAAAAAAGTTGAGCATATTTAAACTTTTTAGGCTCAGTGAGAAGATCACTGAATACAGCTTTGAAAACAATAATGGAGCCTAAAAACACCACCAGATAAAATCGGGAGACTTTATAAACTTCTGTATACCATTCAGAGTAAAACGACACCAGTGAATCCGTCATCATTTAAGAAAAAGCTTCTGTTGAATGAATCCAAGTTTTGTTTCCATCCTAAAAATACCACATCAAGTTATTTGTGCTTCTGTCTGCAGGCACGTAGCCCAGCTTCTGTTTTGGAATAACATGACAAGCACGTCTCCCAAAGACAGAAAAGGAAATCTGTCCGGCTCTCAGTGAGGTAGCGCCACGGATGGGAGGGACTTAATTAAGCGTGAAAGGCATCAGATGACCTCTGGTGCTTTCAGCCGCGCTGCCAATCAAACATCTGTCAGCCTGCAGATGAAGGACGGCGTCCAAACAACCGCGCATCCTTCATGCTCAGATTCCCCTGCAAACCCGCCGCTGACCATCAGAAACGCTCCAAACGGATCTGTGAAGAAGGATCTGCTCCCTCACAGACGTCTTCTTTTGTCACATTAATTTCATTATTGGAAATGACAAACTGTTAAGTGATTTACATTTATAAATGAATTATTGTTTACAAACAGGAGCCAGGACCTGAGCGACCCGCCTGGCGATTCCCAACCAACACTTTGTGTTTTATTAACTTTATATTCCAGTAAGGTATTTAAACGGAGCTCAACCCAACATCTGAACTTCCCGGCACCATGTTTACTTTGAAAACAGGAAGTAGTAGTTGTTTTGAAGCAATCCGATTGGTAGCTCTGCGCTATACTGCCCCCTGTGGGTTTGGCATGTTTCAAACAGCGCTGATTTGTGCAAGTGGATGCAAACTTTTCTGAAACCAAGTCGGTGCTTTTAACGACTCGGTTATGCGTCTCAAACTTCTTCCTTTGTGGAGGAATTAAAACGGTTCTGAAAAACAGAACATGTCAAAATTCAACCACCGGGATTCTGACCCGCTCTACTTTGCAGAATTGTTGCTGCGTTGACGGGACTACTGGGATCAGATTGGTTTGGATAACTCCTCTCTAGATGGAAATACAAATTTAACCTGATTTATTCCTCTGGTTCATGATCTGAAACATTTACACACAACAAAAACTCAAGAACCTGTAGGGGGAAATGCTTTCCTCACATAAATGGAAAATATTAAAACAGATTATTCAAATTAAAGTTTTTAAGACTAGAAAGCCGTGAACTTCTACTACATCATCCAAAAAAACAAAAAAAAAAAAACAAAGCAACACTAACCTCTGGCAGTAAAACACAAACAGTTCAAATGGGAGTAAAAAATACTGATTTGTGTCAAATACAGCAGATTTAATCATTTATCAGACAACCGTTACCACATTTCTTCCCCTGAAAATATTAATATCCAGAAATGAAGGTAAGATCATAGCTGGATGATCTTACTGTAAACAGAAACCACTGAAAGAGACAGAGGAGTAAATTAATCCTGTCTAAAAGTTTAAACTGCTTTGGAGACGCCATGTTTTCTGCCTGTTTAACCTTCAGAGTAAATCCTTAATAAGTCAGGAGTTTCTGAGGAGGGCAGACCATAACAGCAGTTAGTACCATCACCATCATCAATCAGCGCCCTGCAGCGGCTCGTCCCTCCTCGTTACGGCTACCTGGTCTCAGCGGCCCCTCTGATTGGTCTCAAGGTGCGCCGGTCAGGCGGACCCAGCTCGCTGATTGGCTATCGGGCCTCAGGAGCAGATCGATGGCCGCGACCGAGCGCGGGATCGTCCACAGACCCTTCGGCCTCCATCTGTCTGCCAGAGTCAGAAATGAACAGCCTCCTACCGGACTCGTTGCTCTCTGAATCCATCCTGTTGGAGGTGAAGCAGTGAACGGCCTCCCAGGCGGACCTCCGCTCCTCCGTCTCTCCTGCTGTCTCCGTGGCCAGCCTCTCTCTCTCTCTCTCTCCCCCCTCCTGCCTCAGACTCCGGCAGTCATCGCTGACCTTGCGGTGTTTGTGTTTCCCCTCGCCGACGGTAGCAGCAGCCGCTCTGCAGAGACCGGAGTGTGCAACCTCCCCTAAACTAATTATTCCTCAGAGGAGAACTCAAGAAGCAAACCCTGATGAGCAGAGAGGGTTTGTTTGCCGTTAAAATCATTTTACCTGACTGGACAACCTGCAGGTGAAGGGTTTCCATATTTTAGAAAACCTGACCATCTGCTTTTTGTGTAAGTATGTGTGGGTTTGAGGTTGTGTAATCCAGCTCAATCTGCAGACTGATTTTAACCTGAAGCCTGAGGGAGGCCTCATAAACTCCAACATGACCCTCAGCATGACTGCTAACTGTAAGCTAGTCAAAAACCAGACCGTTAGTCTAACATCGCTTTGATTTAGTTGATTTCACTGAAAAAATGTCAAATGACAAGGATGTAAACCAGACGTGTCATTTATCATAAATCTTTTGATGAGGAAACAAGATGATGACGGATAGCAGCTGTTAATCCTAAGGACTAGCAGATTTGCAGCTAATGCTTTTTACAAAACAAAAAGCAAGATTAATAAATCCAAATATTGCATTATTCTGAATAATTGTGAACAACGTTTATGGCATACTGGTATAAATGATGTGGCAAAGTCATCCATTTAAAAAAAATAAACATGGAGGGAGAAGTATGGGCTAAGCTAGCTACAAGCTAGCTAGATAAATTAGCTCAACTTGAAAAAGTTGGCAGCAGTGAAGGCATTCCACACCAGAAGGCTCAAATTAAATGATTATTTTGCACAAAAATTTAATTTTCTTTTTGATTAAACATCTTTCCAACTGATTACCAGGCATCCGATTCCTCTGCAGAATAACTGAGACTTTCAGTGACTTCATGTGCATCACTGAAGCGCTTCGGCCACGGCTGTAAATAACCGAGACGCCAGGTCTGTGCTGCAGGTCACCATCTCATACTTTGATCCACTGTCGTCCTAAAAAGGACAAACTGCAGAACCGACGGCTCACATGGAGTCAACCGTTCTCTAAAAGGAAAAGAAATTCAGCCTCAGAGTCCAGCGAAGGATTTTCATTGTAAACATGCAGTTTAAAGGTTCGTCACAGACATCCTTAAAACGGCTGTTGATCAGGAAACAAAGACGAACCACAGAGAGGTGAAGCACAGCAGAACTTTGGATTTTTCCCTGAGAAAATGTCAACAGGTCAGACCGACACGCTGCAGAAACTCAGCCATTTAGCTGAAACGTGGGGGAGTAAATGTCAGCCGTCTCCTCACATGATGGGGCCGCACTTCAGCCGAACAAACCCGGCTCCTGATTTCCATCTGAAAGGTAAAAGCTCTCACTCCGCTCCTCAGGAGAGGCCCGTCCTTCAGGGACGGCAGGTCTCCACGTGTTCGCTTCAGATCGACACAAAGCAGATGTTCATGACGTTTAATTCAGCTCTGCGTGTCTCTGAGCAGCCAGAGATTATTAATCTGTTGGGATTTAATTTTCTTTATGAGACGAAAGACTCAAGAAATAAATCAGGACTGGACCAGGTGGAGCAGGAAGGTACAAACAGAACGACTAGTCACAAGACTGATCATATTCTGGTTTTAACCATTTCAAACCAGAGCTTTTATTTTGAAGGCAGGTTTTAACAACTGGCAGCCATGTTGGTAGGTACCTGCTTCATAGTGACTCGTTTAAGAAACACTTAGTAGGAAAATAATCTGATAATCAAAAAGATTAAGATTAGCTACACTGCAAAAACAAAATCTTACCAAGTATTTTTTGTCTAGTTTCTAGTGAAAATATTTCAGTAGACTTGAAATAAGACAAAACTAACTTAGAATAACTTTTCAGCAAAATAAACAATTTTATAACATTGATAAAAAAAATTTAAAAAACTAGTTTAAAGTGAAATAATCTGCCATTTTCCCAGATTATAAATTAAAATCTTCCACTGGCAGATTATTTCTTTTATTTTTCTTTATTTATTAAAATTTATTATTGACTTAAAACAAGATCCTATTTCTTGCTGAAAAGTTACTTGTAAGTCCGTTCTTATTCCTAGTGTACTGAGATATTTCCAGACAAAAATACTCGGTAAGATTTTGTGTTTTTACAGTGTATGATTTAAACCATTAAACCTCATTTCAAAAGGTTTGTATCGTATCCGATCCACCATCAGGGTTTCGGTTTCAGAAATGAACTGCAGCGATGGATTCATCCTGAAGTTCTCCTTCTCCATTTCAGCCCAATCCGGATTATTTTAGCATAATCAGAAGTTTGGTGTTTGCAGAAACCAGCAGGTGCTGCACTGCAGATATTTCACACGTTGCAGCCTGATGCTGAGCAAACATCTGAAAGGAGAAAATCCTTACAGAAGTGCTGAAAAGCAACAAGCTGAGCGTCACACAACCAGCCAACGGAGATAAAAGCTGACAGACGCGACCGGCGGAGGGAAACAGAGGGAGGCCCACGCTGCTTTGAAGTTATATTTAGGACAAAATCCTTCTTTGCAGAACAAACCGTCTTATTCTATGAATACTAATCAGAGGCAACAACTGAGGGAGGAACCGTCCTCAGAGCACAGGAAGCCGCGCCGCGTTTGATCCGGTTCGGGACGCATCAGCCTGCAGCTGCTCCATTCAGGCCACATTCACCAACAGGAGACAGATTCAGCATCCCAGTTCAGCCTAATTCAATGTTAACTGGAAAACTGAAAAGTGTGGAGGTCCTCGGGTTCACATGGGAAAAAACGTAAAGTTCTTCTCTTCTTCCTGAAGCAGATCGCTGTTTGGAAAGCTCAGGAGAACATGAAGGCGTCGACCCAATAAAGGAGGAAATAAAGTTTCTCCCAGCAGGAATCCCATCATGCACCTGGGCTGATCACAGATGATCTTATCAGGCTGCGCAGCATCTTTCCGCTGCATTACGGCCTAACTGAGGCGCTAACGCTTCAGGAGCCTGCAGACCAGGATGACCTGCAGCTCACACAGAAACGGCTGCAGTGATGACGGGAAGGATCTGAGATGCTGCAGCTTTGTGCACCGAGGACGCAGCGGCCCGTCACTGAAAGAGCATTAATGCAATATGATCCTAGTTATAGTTATTAGACTACCAACTATTTGAAAAAATAATAATTTCCAACAAGATAGTTGTTGTAATAAAAGTTACATTTAGTAAATCTGCTGTTATCACAATGAAACAACTTTAGTTTTAGTTTCCTGCTGATCTTTTCTCCTGCCTTAAACAGCAGCAGAGATGTTAATGTAGCTCATATTTAATGCAGTCCAAGCATTTCCTCTGTTACTGATATTGCAGACAATGATTCTGGGATCATGATAAACCATATTGTTCATCGCTAAAGAGCCAACAATGACTCCAAAAGTTATTCTTGGCTTCTTTCTGCAGAGACTTTCTGCTTCTTCATTTCTTCCTCCTGCCACTTTAACCAATCGGCGATCAATACTGCACTCGTCACATTACCGCTAATGCAATCAGCAGTTTACCACAGGGAGTGATTATCTGGCAGACATGAGGCGCATCAGCAGGCTGAAATATCACCTCCAGAAAACAAAGATGCTCTATCTGCAGAGATGCTCCTGCTGTTGGGCTTTTTGGCTCCAGATTCTGGTTTCCTGTTCGGCTCGTCTCTAGAGCCGAGTCGGGATTCAACAGGAGGAACGTTAAACAGCAGCTGGTTTCCTGTCAGAGCACACACACACACCCACACACACACACTTCCTGTATTCTTCCAGAACGCGTTTAGGATTTAACTTTAACAGAATAAAACTGTTACAGTTTAATAATAAAAGCCTGAAGATGAATTTACATGTTTGACTTTAAAACTCTTCCTAAATAAATGTTTGTTCATCATTTCTTCAGCTGCTGTTGCTCCAGACAAAACTGGACATTAAAGACCTGGATGAGTTCTGAACAACCCGGTCCAGAAGTTCATTTTGTTCTGGTCGGACCAGAGAACTTTCCTCCATGTTTTCTGAGCCCTGAACTGAACACAGGAAGCTCCAGTGGAGCTCTGCTGTCTCCATGGAAACGGTGAAGATGTAGCTGAACGGTGCGGAGGAACAGCAGCATTGAACCAAACCCGGTCCATCACACAGAACCGAAGCCGGTCCATCACACAGAACCGAAGCCGGTCCATCACACAGAACCGAACCCGGACCATCACACAGAACCGAACCCGGACCATCACACAGAACCAAACCCGGACCATCACACAGAACCGAACCCAGACCAGTCCAGTCCACACTGATGCACAGAAACTTTACATTGAAGCCGAACCTTTCAAGAATTAAAAAATAGACATAATTGCTTTTTTAAAATATATTTTTTTAAATTAAAAAAACCATAAAGGATCCGAGCAGAACCATTGTGCTTCATCGTCCTGCATGTTTCTGGTACGCCAGTAAATCTGACGTACAGACAAACCGCAGCGATGGACGACAAAGCTGCTTTCATCTCAAGCATCAAGCATTTCATCAGAAACTTTCATCTCCATGTAGGAAAAACCTAGAAGATCTTCAGCCCAAATCTGAAGATTTAATATTTAATCTCCAAGTTTTATTTTTGATTCCTGCTCTAACTTCTCTGATGCTCTTATTTGGCCTTCATTTCCGTTTCCTGTCTGCATGAAAGAACCAGAAAACTGAAATTAAAGAGCGTCAAACAGTTCAGGACGTTGGTTCTGATCCAATCTGTGATCCAACAAAAACCCCTGAAATAATCTGACCACACCTGGATGAGCGGCCATCTTGGACATTTTCATGCAAATCCTTTAAATTCCCTCTTATAAAAACCAAGAGAAAGAACCAGAACAATACCCAGAAATGATTTTCCCCCTTTAGTCACTTTAATCAGAACCTGCGGGATAAAATAAGCATGAAAGCCTCAACATGGCTCCTCTTCCTTCCTCCTAATTTCGGCTCTTCTTAAAGAGGATAAAAGGAAGATGAAAAGCTCTCTGGTGTCTCCTGCTGAAGTGACCCATTTGTTAAATTTCCTCGGAGACCGCAGCGCGTCCCGCAGCGCGGATCCAGCCTCCAACACGCTCTGCTTCTCCAACCCATGCAGCTCAGACCGCTTCCTCACCTGAAGACTCTGATTTCCTGACCATTTTAAACGCAACACAGAAACGGATACCATAATTCAAACATTTTATAATCTACAGGTTCTGGTGTTTGAAATCAAAGTTTTTCTCTGGGTTTAAAATCATTTTTAGACACTTTTACAAAAACTGAATGTTTGTGACAAAAGGTAAAACTGACATTTTTATTCTGTGAGGAAGTAATTTGTTTTGCAAGTGAATGTACTTCCTTTTTAAAACAAGAGTTGATGAACCACCTGCATTCAAACAGGATGTTTTATTCATCCGTCACAAAACACATGCAGTAGTTTATGAATATGTATTTTAATGCTTCAATCAGAAGTTTAAAACCTGAGCTGCAGTTCTTTCACTGATTTTGTTTCACATTTATCATTTTCTTCTGATTGCAAGGCTTTTATTTGACGGTATATTTCCATTATTTTGGTAATTACTACAATACTATTACTTTCTTGGTTAATAAAGACGAGTTATTTGAGTTTATATTCGTTTTTTGCCATTACCAGGTTTATTCTTCATCATTTTATTTCATAACTATGTTCAACCTTTCCGTAATTTGAGGATATTTTATGACCTTCATGGCTTTAATTTATAATCATTGTTACTGTAAACGTTTAATTTCTGTAAAATGTTTCACTCTTTTTTACGACTTCTACCTTTTTAATTTTATTTCACACTTTTGTATTTTTTATTACTTTTCTCAAAGTCGCCATTTTAGTTTTCTTATTACCCGACTTTTCATTTTAAAATATATATAGTTACTATTTTGATTATATTTCAAGTATACTGTGTAATATTTGTCCTTTCCTGATTTTTTTAACAACTGTTGCTTTTTAGCAAACTACTTTTCTGCTAAAATAAAACAAAAACATTAACTGTACAAGGAAAAAAACTAAAGTAAAAACTTATAAGCAACACAAAAATAAATCCAAAGGGACAGTTTTGTGTTCCTAGCTTTACATGCATTTCTTCCTCCCAACTTCATCCATGTCAATATATTTTTAATCCAGTGGTTCCAAAACCTCACAGTTAATTTATTTAACAATGACAGAAGAAAAAAAGTGATCAGCTGAAGACCCGTGTTTTAGTTTTTCCACGGCCCAGAGTGGGACCCCGACCCCAGGTTTAGGAAACCCGTCTCTTTACCTCTGCGTCAAGTACCAGACAACAGGAATCCCACACAGACGCGTGTCCGTGAACTCACCACTCCAGTGTTTACCTTGAACCCTGGTGGCTTTCTCGTAATTAGTTCAATAAACGCAGCAGTTTCACACTCAAACACGAACCCTGTTCCCCCAGCGTGTCCACGCACCCCCACGGCCACAGTCCCACGGTCACACAGCGCTTACCGGCGGGCATTGTGGAGCTAAAGTACCGCAGACCGTTCCAGCCGAGCCCCGTCAGTTAGCCTCCATGTAGCTTCTCCTGCCGCCGCTCCGCTTCACCTGGTATCCGGGTACAGAGTGTCTGGAAGCCGCGGATCACCTGTTCGGAGCCGAGAGACAGAATTAACGCCCAGCCAGGCTGCCCCGCTCCGGGCTGCCGCTGCCCGCTGACACGGAGCCACAGCCCCCCTAACAGCTCCTCCTGTCCGGGGAGGCTTTCACCGAGCTGCCGCTGAGACGCTGCGGAGCTTTAACAGCGACATTAGCGCTAAAAGCAGCGCAGAGAGGGACATACCTGGAGGTAAACATCCGCAGATTAACTCCCATATAAAACTGCCTGGCTTCCTGCTTTACGGTGACAGACAACACGGAAGTGAGAGCAGCAGCGGAGCCAAACAAGCCAAAACATATGCGGGCTGAGCAGCCAGAGAGGCGGCTAATTATAGCAGCCTGAGGCAAGGTGTGTCTGCGGAGAAATGTCCTCTGACGGGACACTTTCAGCTTACACTGTGTCTGCAGAAACCTGTCCTCCAAACACTGGACATATTGTCCCAGATTTCACCTGTCTCTGCTTGGTGACAGATTTTCTTCACACTTATTGGTCGAAAAAACGTGAAACTTTGGGCTCAGGTGGGTCAAATGAAGGTCAACCTGTGGGGCTCTGTCCCAGGCAGGGACACACCTGGAGGCCAACAGGTGTGTTTGTCCCTAACAGGTGGATGTTTCCATGGTTGGATGTTTTAGCTCCATCTACAGTCAGAGGTAGATTAGAAAATGGCGGACAGGTGCGACTGCAGTACTCTGGGTAGGCCACGCCCCCAGGTGGCAGACCTCCAGCTCAGGTAAACATCAACCTGAGCTGGTTTGTTTCCTGACAGATGTAAACAATGCCACAAGCAAGATGGCGGATATTTCAAGACATTTCAAATTGTTTCTCTTCATGTCCATCTATTAAAGGGTTAATGTCGCTAACCGCTGTTGTTCTCTTGTTTGTTCAGTAGTTACTGCAGCTCTTAGTGTCATTTTATCCTTTCTAACTCGTTATAAATGCTGCAGAGGTGTAGCTCCATCCTTCAGCGTCACCAACGATTGTCATTAAAGTCAGCAGAGACACCAGCGTCCTGCAGACGGTAATTATCCCGAGTGAAAACATCTGATGTGTGAATGTGAGAAAGTATTCAGTTTGTGCTGCTTTTTAAGCTCTTAAGGACCTTTGCTGCTCCGTCTGCTGGACTTAAGGCTGATTAAAGGCTTTGGCCTCACAGATGGCACGCCGAGCGTGTTGAAGTCAAATGAGTGGCAGCGCCGCCGCCTCTAGGCCTGATGGGAAAATAATAATAAAAAAAAACAGCTTGTTTAATTACTGTAATGCACAAACATCCACATGTTATCGCTGTGCAGAGTGGGATTAAAATGGAGCTGGAAGGGGTGGGACTTATCGCAACATGTGGTCACTGAACACATTAACAGATTTAGAGGTTTTAGTAGAGCAGTCAGGTACAGTGTGAGTCCACTAATAATTTACTTATTAAAGTGACATAATGCATATTAAAAACCAATAAAAGCATTAATTTATTGGTTTTCTTCTGGGCATCTGAAGGAGGTTGCAGAGCTGCAGCATGACATCACACCCCAGGTAACAGCGTTCCAGTTAACATTTATTATTTTTAATAAACATATTTATTTATTGGGTTTCACCTTTATGTCCTGATTAAAGTAGATGACTCTGTTTGCCTGAGCATGATGGGTGGCAGGGGCCCTTGGCCCCCAGTGCCCACCCTGTGGGTGCTGAGGTGTGATACATCCTGGGTCAGTTAATAACTGAACTTACTGAAAACATTATATATAAATGCACACAACTTTTAATTGAGTTAATGAATTATTAAAATAAGTTAAACTCCCAGGCCCAGTCTGTACATATGACCTAAACTATGACCCACTAGCGCTGCTGTTTGAGATCAGATGCTTCTGATTTCACATTTTCTGTTCTGTAAATGGTAAAACTAAAGCCAACGTTAATACAAAACTGCTGCAGAGCCAGAATGGTAAACTGAAAAACTGATCAACTTCTTGACTCCGTTACCAACGTTGTTCCTGTTTGCCATGAACCAGAATAAAGAGAGAATGATTTTAGAAATTTAATTAAAAACCTTCTAAATCACAGATTTACATTCGCTAAGCTAACTTTGTAACCTCCTGACAGGGCAGCAGGTCCTGGATGTTTGTCGGCCATGCTAGCTGGATGCTAATTCTAGCTAGCTCCCTCCTGGCTGCAGAGGAAGAGCTTCTTTGTTCATTTCTGTTCAGCTTAAGAAGAACAGAGTAAACGACGTGTAGCAGAAAATCCAGCCTCATTGAGGGAAATTGTTCAGTTTTTCCTCCTTCAGTTCAGCAGCAGCGATGTGCAGCGACCCTCAGCTCAGTATTGATGATCCTAAGCGGTAAAACGGTGAAGTCAATGAAACGCTCAGACAGCCACAGTTTTCTCATTACTCTGGGAATTGACTGCTGATTGTGTGGCTGCCGTTTCAGGATGTTTTCATGCAGCTCGTTGGAAACAGTTTAGGTGTAAATGAGCGGATTCTGAAACGACGGCGTTCCTGGGAACGACGATGGAGCAGCAGGTCCTTTAAACAGGACGTTACATGTTTAGGACATCTAAGATGAAGCTTGATTTGAGTTTTAGCAAAGATGAAACAAAAGATTTTAAATTGCTTATAATTTAGGATTTAAAGGAATTACTTTGTTAAAGTGCAAATAATATCTCTGCTGTTTGTTGTGTTGCCATAGTCACAATCTAATGTGGGGAGTTCAGCTCAGATAATATTGTTATTGTATTGAAATACAATAAAATTTAAGGTGACGGTTCAGGAGAGAGCATTAAAATGTGTCGTAAAAGCAAAACAGGCCAAAGATTTACAGGAAATTCAGTTTTTATAAGAACAGAGACGAGTTTCCATCTGAGGGAATAAAGTGTCACCACCTGAGTCTAAAGCTGTTTCTGAAGGTTCACAGACTCATAAACAACATTATTTAGACTTTTGGTCAGTTTTTGATATGCTTTTCAAAAAGCAAACAAAAACATTAATAACTGGCTTCAGCTGGTTCAAGGTCAATTCTCAAATTCTCAGAAAAAAAGCCAAAGCACAGATTATTTATTTATGATAAACAAAATTATTGTTTATTGTGGTGCAATTTTGTTATAAAACATTTGGAAACTGAAATGTTAAAATTGCACACATTAACCAAACGATCAGATCTCAATATTTTTGTCATAATAACACATTTATAATATTTTAACCATAAAAACTAAAACTTTATTTAATCCCATGTAGTGATTTAGGTTCCTCCATATCCTACGTCTCCATGGCAACGTGTGTTTATGCCTCCGACGGAGGAAAAGGGATCGTTCTGTATCCAGGTTTTACTGCAGCAGCTTCCAGGAAGCGAACCTGAACCAACAACATGAAAACACAATGAAAACAACATGGAAACAAAATGAAAACACGAAAATAAAATGAAAACAACATGGAAACAAAATAAAAATAAAATGAAAACATGAAAACAACATGGAAACAAAATAAAAATAAAATGAAAACATGAAAACAACATGAAAACATGAAAACAAAATGGAAACATTAAAATAAAATG
>NW_015112974.1:294396-301132 GCF_001443285.1 Poecilia latipinna
CAAAATGAAAATAAAATGAAAACATGAAAATAAAATGAAAACATGAAAATAAAATGAAAACAATATGGAAACAAAATAAAAATAAAGTGAAAACAAAATAAAAATAAAATGAAACATGAAAATAAAATGAAAACATGAAAACAACATGAAAACATGAAAACAAAATGGAAACATTAAAATAAAATGAAAACAAAATGAAAACAAAATGAAAACATGAAAATAAAATGAAAACATGAAAATAAAATGAAAACAATATGGAAACAAAATAAAAATAAAGTGAAAACAAAATAAAAATAAAATGAAAACATGAAAATAAAATGAAAACGACATGAAAATAAAATGAAAACATGAAAACAACATGTGAACAAAATGTCTCTCCAGATAAAAACAGAACAAAAGTTCCAACGATCAGGAAACTCGTGACTCGTCTCTTCTCCTCCCTAACAGTTTCTTTCTTTGCTCCGACTGGCTGCTGCATTCAAAGTTAAATTAAGTAAACATGTTCTCTGTTCAGACTGAGGAGTTTGAGCTTCAGGTTCGGCCCAAACATTGTCTGGACTCGACCTGGCAGACCAGCGGATCAACTCTGAGCAGTCAGAGCTCATGAATCAGTTAGAACCTGCTCTGCTGCATAAAGACTCTGACTCACTGCACGTCTGCAGCCAGGATTATAATCTGATGTTCTTCACTTTTAAGCCCTAAGAAGGACTTAACCGATAATTTACAGTATTTATGTATTTCACTGCAGTTCTGCTATCAACTTCAGCTAAAATATGAAAACATTTACAGTATAAACAGAATTAAACTAATTGTGTTGGTCGCTAACTGGCTAAAGGGAACAAAGCGTTATGTGTTAAATAACCATCCAAACAGTGAAGAGCTGATAAGAATGTTAAAACAGTTAGACCTGGAAACTTTGATTTTCAAATGTTTCCATTTAGATCTTGGATGCGTAGCAGAGAAACCTTAGTTTTCCTGGAGGAGTCGGTGCAGAAGCTTTGACAGCTCAGCAACAGAGGCCTGGTGACGACGGTACAGCTGACGACGCAGGAGTCACAAAGAGCCGGAAATAAACCGGTGGCCATCAATCAAAACGTCTCTGTTCCCAAAAACCCCAAACAGTGAGTCATCTTCTGCAGAGGAAGAGGAGCGACGATGCAGTTTTCATGAGGTTTTATTATGCAACTTACTGTAGATTTAGATTTTATTCCAGTTAATGAGATAAAGATACAGCATCTTAAAGTTTACTCAAATTAATTTAAGATTGTTTAATAAAATAATAAGAAGTAAAGTTGGGATGCACAACCTTCATTGGACAGCTGTCAGTTTCACACTCCACTGCAGCAGGTGGCGATAATGAGCCGGTTTTACATCTAGCCACTCAGCTCCTTCAGACTAGCCAGCAGCAATTAGCAAACACCTGGTAGGACTGCTCATCAGCGGAGCTCATTACAGGAGCTACTTCTCAGAGCAAAACATCGTTAAAGGGTTAAAAGAGGAGCCATGTTGGGATGACTTCCTGGAGGCGGAGCTTCAGAAAGAACAGGAGATTCTTAAAGAGACAGAGGCCCAATTTCAAGGTGCTACATTAGGAATCAATATTTCATTAGTCATATTTAATATATAGCATTTTCATAACTACTGAAGGTAACATAGTTAATTAATTATGCTATCAAATGGAACTTACTGGAAATTACAATACTGCTGCTGTAAAGCAGCACGTTACCTTAATATCGAATATTAAGGTAACATGTGAAAATCAGACTTTGAAGACAATTATAAAAGAATTGATCATTGAGTAATCAGGAATACTGTTGGTAAACTTAACTGATGAAAAGTTTTCACTGATTTCATGTCAGACAGTAAAAGGTTGTTTTTTCTACAGTCTGTAAAAATTTAGAGAAAAACTTCCTGAGTCCTGCCTCACAAAAATATACAAACCCAGCGGCAATAATCCCTCTTAATACTTGGCTTCAGCTTTTATATCATATATTATAATAAAACATGTTAATGAAGCTGCTGAAGCCTCATTAGAAGGTAAAACCCGTTCAGGTGAGGAAACGGGGGCCTGCAGTAACTGTTTCTGGCCGTAGAGGGCAGAGTTGAGCTGCAGTCCAGCTCTCGTCACACGGACCGGGCTCAGAGCGAGGCATGACGGGAACATTTCCCCTCAGAAACCATCAGCAGATCGTCTGTCAGTCCAAATCTCTGCAGGTTTCAGCTGCAGAACTATTACTAAATAAAAACAAAGAAAAACAATCACTTTGAAAGTAAAAGAATGAAGAGCCTATAGCATCTTCCTCCAGCTCCTCTTCATCACAGCTCTGTCTGCTCCTCCAGACTGGTTTAAAATAAATCAATCCGTTTTGTTTCCCCCTCTCTGTTCTCCAGAACTCCTACTGGGCCGGGTCATTTTTCTTATTCATGTAATATCTGCAGCAGTCGCGCTGAGGACGCTTTGATTTCCCATCGCTCAGCCAGTTGACATTTATTCCACAAACACTTGACATTTGGAAATCGTCTTCCTGTGTGAGGAACCTGCAGCCCCTCTGCAGCGCCGTCCCGCCGGCCGGCCTTTGTGCCGAGCAGCTGGACAGTTTGGACCCGCTCCGCTCTCAAATTGATGGTTTCTGCAGAAAAGTCTGAAGCTTTCAGTCCAACATGAATCTGAATGTCTGATCGATTTCCTCTCATCCACTTCAGGGCTGTTTGGTTTCCTTGAGTGGTCTTAAAGGGGCAGTACTTTGCTTTCCAGGCACAGGGAGCCATTTTATAACACAACCAGGTAACTATGTTAAGAAAATACTCAATATATCTAATATGACTTATGACTAATTTCACATTGAAATTGGGCCTCTGTCTCTTTAAGAAGCTCCTGCTCTTTCTGAAGCTCCGCCTCCAGGAAGTCTTCCCAACATGGCTCCTCTGTTAACCCTTTAACGTTTTTACCAGCATTTAACTAAGAAGCAGTTCCTGTAATGAGCTCAGCAGCTCCACCAGGTGTTTGCTAATTGCTGCTGGCTAGTCTGAAGGAGCTGAGTGGGGGAGGAGCTGCGTCTTGAAGGCGCGGCTAAGTCAACCCAGGTATTTGCACAGCTGAATGGTTGCCATGGAGATTGAAGGATTTCTCATGACAAAATCAAATCAACACTCCAGATTTGTTTCTGATAAGGGAATAAATTTATAACATGATTTTAAAAGTAACTTTCACACGATACCAGCCCTCTAAAACCGTTTAGTTGATTTACAGGTAGAAGTCAAAAAGAAGCAAAAAGCATGATTATTAAAACATGAATTGTTTAATTCCAAACATTTTCTCAGATGCCAGTAAAAGATTTATCTCCAAATGAAAAGAGAAGCCTCTCCACCTGAACCGGACCCGGAGTTCGTCCTCTCCTGCAAAGTCTCACCGTTTTCTCTGACTTTCACAGCTTGTCGTGTCATTTTTCCACACCTGCGCTGCCCTCCTTCACCCTGCAGACTGTGATTTCCATCAGAAACATTATGTACCAGCAGGGTAGCGCTGCGTTCTGCGCTGAGCTCGGATCAGCGCCGGTTTTCTCGCAGCTGTGAGTGGAAGGAGGAGGAGACCCTGCTGGTCTGAGCTCAACATGATGAGTTCAAATCACAGAGAGCGCAAACAAAACCTCCAAACCACAGCCTGAGCTTCAGGCAGGTCGGCCGCTTCATTTGCATGTCAATGAGGAATCTGATCACATCTCAGCGGCGGCAGCGAAACGCTCGACACCGGGACGGATGATTCTGATCTGGAAACATCTGCAACAATGGCAGAAAGAGCAAACCTCAAAACATTTTATCTTTTCAGCTGTGGATGTTTTCCTCCCAACAGCATCATGTTTCACTGACTGATAACAATGAGCAGGTATAAAGGGGACACAATACACATAATTCACATTTTGCACATTTTTGTACGTCTGTTTGGGTTTCAACTGCTTCTAAAAACAGACTGCTAAAAAAAGGGAAAGAAAACCACAAGCTGTCTTCTACCAATAAGTTTTATGGTGTCTGGAAAATAAGCAGTTTCAAAAACCTCCCAAATGACCTGCTACCTAGCAACCCCAGCCTTTCACCTAGCAACCCAAACTGTTTGCTCAGCTGGTTTTATCAATCAATCAAGTTTTATTTGTATAGCCCATTTCAGAAACAAGGCATTTTAAAGTGCATTTTATCATAACAAACACAAAAACACAAAATCATGTAACATAGAATCAACAATCAAAACATTATGATTTTATCGCTGTATAATGGCTGCTGGAAAAGACAAATGTTTCGTTGTTGACTTATCTAGAAACCACTTACTGCATTGTTGGTTGTGCAGGAGGCTCTACTTTTGCTTTTCAAAGATATATGGCTGTAAACTGCGCATCAGTTTGCAGCCATTTTCACGTGTGAGTGTAAACGTTGAGTTGGGGGGCGTGGCCAGCAGCAGCTTCCTTGGATTTAAAGTGACAAAAGTCCTGAACTGGCAGAACTGAGCAGAATAAAATCTCAGAATGACTTTGTGCCAAAATGTACTGAACATGTTTTGTATAGACCATAAACCTTGGAGGTTAATGAAGGTAAACCAGTGATTCCTCCTGTAAAGGAGCGGCTGGTTGGTGTGTGGCTCAGACAGCAGCAGTGGGTTTCTCAGGCAACACTAACAGAGTTTCTGACTGCGGGAGCCGATGACTCATCGCTGTAGCCGTTATACGGGCGGCGCCTCAATCAGCCTCTCCTGATGGGAGCAGATGGCGTGTGGCAGCCCAACCAGTGAGGACGGCTGGGCGTGTGTGTGTGTGTGTGTGTGTGTGTGTGTGTGTGTGTGTGTGCATGTGTGTGTGTGTGTGTTGGATGAAGACCGGTGCAAACAGCAGCATGAAGCTGCCTGCCATCAGCAGCTGATCGGAGCCGGAGGTCCAGCTGTGGGAGGACCTGCAGCGGGACGGTGGGATGTTTACAGTGGGATTAGAGATGTGTGTGTTCATCACATGTGATCTGAATAGATCCCAGTTGATCCAGTTAGAGCCTGGAGTGATTAACGGCACAAAGTTTCCTCAGAAGCAGAAAACATGCTCATACAAAAACTTCAAGGTTTGTAATAAATGGGTTCGATGGGAAAAGGCTGGTTGGTTTAAAACTAACAGACTCTCAGGATGTTTCCCCTGACAGTCCAGGAGACTCGGAGCGATTGGGGATCAAAGTTGCAACATGTTTTACATTTCCAGATGCTGTGAGGCAAACCAACCAAATCCTTTGACCTACCTGTTCCCCTCCTGGCCTGTGGAGGCGCTGCACCAAGAACCACTGAAAGGAAACGACATAAAAACCTCTGAAGACACTGAAAGCAACTTCCTTCTTCAAGAAGTGTAAACAAAGATGGCGTGGGATCCGATTTTAGCGATTGTTGAATTTCTCTTTTGTCTTGGTAAAAAAAACATGACCCGTTTCTCTTGCTAGCGCGAGGCTAGCTTGGTTGTTTTGGTTGTATTTACCCAGAATGCCCTGCAATGTTATTGTTTCGCTGCCATTAGCACATTTAGCAGCACATACACAACGTTGAATGACCCGGGCCGCCGCGGTTCGGGCCACACGGCAGCCAGAAGCTCATGGTGATGAACTTTCCTCCAACGACCTGAAGTCAGAGCCGCTGCCGGGCCGGTTCCCCGCCCCAGGTCCCATCTGGATCCGAATCACCGTTTCTAACCCGACCAGAACAGCACAGCAGAAAACCTGAACCAGTAAATGAGCCAGCAGTGGTTTTACTGGTTTCCTGACTGAAGGAGGAAATGCGGGCAGAATAAAACCCAAAGCTTTAAAAAGAACTGAAATAAAAGGAGTTAAAAAAAATGTGGCGTAAATTAATGTAATTTTTAAAAACAAATAGCAGATAATGCATTCAAGAACAGTTCAGCCAAATAAGATAGAAATAAATATCTTAGATCGTCAACTGAAGACACCAGCAGAGGAGGATGACTGGAGCCTACAAGTCTGGAAATGAAGACAGTTTCAAATAAATTATTTTTTCTATTATATAAACATTTTTTAAACCTTGTTGCCATTGAAGACGTGAAAGAGAGCATTATTTCCGGATCCACCATAAAATAAATTTGCTTAATGGAGACAAATCAATTTAGAAGAAACTCCTGAGCCTGGAAGAGGCAAAACTGCAACAGAAACAAACAACGAGTCACATGATCAGCAGCCGGACGTGTCTACTGGTGGAGATGACAAAGACGACAGGAAGTGGACAGGAAGTTTAATGACAAACGTATGCACATGTGATTTTAGTTGTGTTTCATATTGAAGTTTTGTTCATATTTGTAATGAAAACGAAGTCAGAGATGACAGAAAAAACTAAAAACAAACCAAAGATTTGACAGTAAACGGCTTTAAAACAATAATCATTTTCTTTCATGTTTTTTTCATTCTGTGCTTGACTACTTTAAAATGCCAGGAATGATTTAGGGAGGTAAAAAGCAGTGTGTGGTTGAGGCATTCAGCCGCCTGGAAATCAATTATAAAGGAAATAAAGCTGCCAGGATGAAGTTAGAGCCACCATGAGGAAGAGGAGCCTGAAGGAGGAGCAGCTCCTGGGTAGAAGACCTCAGGTCAGGACACGAATGGCAGCGATGAGAGGAAGCTGTCAGCGGCCCCCAGTTCCCCACAGCTCCCCCAGCATCCCCCAGTTCCCCCAGTTCCCCCCGCAGCCCCCAGTTCCCCTCCGTTCCCCCCA
>NW_015112974.1:305687-308134 GCF_001443285.1 Poecilia latipinna
CAGCCCCCAGTTCCCCACAGTTCCCCCAGCAGCCCCCAGTTCCCCACCGTTCCCCCCAGCAGCCCTGGCTCCAGCGTGTGGCCGCTCTGCCCTGGGTTAGCTGTGGGGCAGCTGGAGGAAAGCAGCAGATCTGAGGCTCTTCCAGGTTTTTCCTCGTTTCTTCATGATCTGGAAGGACAGCTGGCAGGAAACTACAGTTTGTTGTTTCTTTGGAAGCTGAGCTGCATTTCATTCCTTAAAGCCGACATCAGGACAGCTCTGCATCCAGCTTGTGCCTGTAAACGAACCCATCTGTGCTGCCGTCAGTAACTGCTATTTAGCAGTCAGCAAGCTAACTAAATAGAAGTTGTGATGCATTGCTAACAGTAACTGCTGCTTTTCCAACTTCCAGTACAAGCTAGCTGTGCTGAGGTGCTACAGCCAACCAACTGCAGCATTATCCAAAAGCAGCAGTAAAGGTTACTGCTGCTTTTCTAACTTCTTGTATCAGTCAGCTGTGCTGCAGTAATAATCCAAATATGATTTTATTTCTATCCACGTCTGAAGCAGCGCTGCAGTTTTCACTAACATTTCCACTCACAAATAAAATAAAGTGACAAAATAATCAGAATAAAAAATAAATTAAAAACAAGAATATATTTACAGTACAAGTTTCCTCTACATCTCATTGGTTAGAACATTTATAATGTTTCTATTGTTTACTGTGATTTAAAATGTTCTCAGTTTACTTATTTATTTTTAAATCAAAGTGATTTACTCCAGACCTGACCGAGCGTGAAACAAACGCTGCGGCTGATGTTTGCATGCATGGCTGGAAGAGCTGGACACTCAATAAATGTTCGAGGGAGATAATAAATTGCTCACTGTAGCGTAAAATAATCAACAGCCAACAAATAAATCACAGGAATTCGAACCGCAGCAGGCAGAGAGAAAAGTTAGCACCGAGTCTGAATGTCTGATGTTCCGAGGCAGAACGGTTTTCTCTCTGCAGTAAATGAGAAATCAGTTTCACTCTGATGTTCTTCTTCTTCTGCTCCATATTCTTCCAGCATCAATTGTTCGCCAGAATTGGCTGAAATTAAACAAACTCATTTCAAAAACAACAGAAAAAGATCAACTCCAGAAGCATAAAAGATGTTTCTTTGAACATTTTTGTCTTTTCTGACATTTAAATCAAGATTCTACCAATTATGGAAAAACGTATTAAAACCACCACAGAACAAACTCTTCATTCCTGTTTGGAAGTAAACGCAGCTCTGTCATGTTTAGGAGTTTAAAAAGTGTCTGAAATAATTTAGCTAACTATTTACTAACTAAATATTTAGCTATTTCATGTAATTATGTTATTTATATGAAATATTTTCATTTTGGTCCTTAAAATACTAAAATTTCACATAACTATATTTTGGTCCATCTGTAGATAAAATATTTTAAATATTAAATGACGTTTTGATCAGTTGAGCCACATTTTAACAAAATACTTTTTACAAACTAAATATTTAGCGAAAAACAGCGATGAAACATTGAACAAGTTTGGGTTCAGATCTCCAGATAAAAACGACGGCTCACTTAAAATAAAGACTATAAATAGTTATATTGCACTTATTCACTGATATAAAGTTAACTTAAAACTAATATAATGCCAGAAATCGTCT
The DNA here is from genome assembly GCF_001443285.1 of Poecilia latipinna. Taxonomy (NCBI): domain Eukaryota; kingdom Metazoa; phylum Chordata; class Actinopteri; order Cyprinodontiformes; family Poeciliidae; genus Poecilia; species Poecilia latipinna. The sequence goes on from NW_015112974.1 coordinate 307,343, forward strand.
CCGACTGAAGTGGTAAATTCATGCGAGTCACAGCTGGATCATTTCCAGATGGATCATCCAGACCTGCAGGACATTTAGTGACAAAACTCTGACTGTGATCTCTGCAAATGATCATTTTTATGTGGCAAAATAAACTATTTTTGACAGAAAATATGTAGTTTGTTTCCTGTAAATATGTGAAATTACTCTGGAGATGTATCAGATTGTTTTTTTTATATTTACACCTTAGTGGCCACATTTTTCCCCTTCAGTCGAACCTCAGACCGTCCTGCAGCCGTTATGTGAGACAAAACCTTCTGATTAGATTTTAGCTGTTTTGACTCTTCCCTGCCTGCCAATGTGTTTCTTCATCTTTATTTCATCATTTCATGTATAAGACCCACCACCGAGTGCCTGACCTCTGACCCCGGCGCTGTTTTTGATGTTGCTAATGCTGCTAATCTGTCTGCGGCTCGGCTGGAGCCTCGACACACAGACAATAAGCAGATTTCCTCTTTTCATTTACAGAAAGGAAACACAGACAGCCACATGCTGAGAGATTCCTGCATCTGCTGCTGCAACACACACACACACACACACAAACACACACACACAAACACACACGCACACACACACGCACGCACGCACACACACACACACACATGCACAAGCACGCACGCACGCACGCACGCACGCACACACACAAACACACGCACACATGCACAAGCACGCACGCACGCACGCACGCACACACACAAACACACGCACACACGCACACATGCACACACACACACACACACGCACGCACACACA
>NW_015112974.1:311359-341340 GCF_001443285.1 Poecilia latipinna
GCACGCACGCACACACACAAACACACGCACACATGCACAAGCACGCACGCACGCACGCACGCACACACACAAACACACGCACACACGCACACATGCACACACACACACACACACGCACACACACACACACACACACACACACACACGCACACACGCACACACGCACACACACACACACACACACACACGCACACACACACACGCGCACACACACACACACGAACACACACACACACACACACACAAACACACGCACATACGCACACATGCACACACACACACACACACACACACGCACACACACACACACACACACACACAAGCGCGCGGTCCCATCAGGTCAGGCCCTCCTGGTTCTGTGTTGTTGCATCTGGCACAGCGTGGAGCAAATCCCTTCCATATTTTCTTTTTTAAAGTTAGCAGGACAATGAAAGAGAAAGAAGATTAGCGCCCGTAATCCACTGTGTGTGTGTGTGTGTGTGTGTGTGCGTGTGTGTGTGTGTGTGTATGTGTGTGTGTGTGTGTGTGTGTGTGGTTCTGGTATCTCTGCCTGCTTGTGTTTCGGCGTCGATGTGAAGCTGAAATGAAGCTAACTGAAGCGTGGCGGGTCGCCAGCAGCTCTCACTCCTTCACTGAACGGAGAGAATGATGAAGTGATGATGGAGAGAAGAAACAGGAAGCAGAGACGACGCAGCATCAATCCGTCACAGAAAAACGACGCAGCGGCTCAGAGAAATCTGTTTCACTGAGAAATCCTGAGAATCAGCAAAGCAGCAGGACACTGATAACATTCACACCGTTTCAAACTCAAATCGCATTTTGTTTTGTTTTTAATACGGAGGTAAAGTGGTGAAAATTTACAGCACAATCAGTAACCGTGGTAACTTCAGTTATAAAAATGCTATATATATCAAATATGATTTAAAAGAAATGTTGCTTTACCAGCTTTGCCTGAGAAAAAAGGAGCTCCTACAATGAGACCAGAGGATGTTTGCTAATTGGTGCTGGCTAGTCTGAAGGAGCTGAGTGGCTTTGTCCTGAAAGGCGGGGCTAGGTCCACCCAGGTGCTTAGTGCAGCTGGATGGTTGCCATGGAGATTACAGGATTTCTCCAACATGCATGAAAGAATCAAAGCAACACTTGATGAGGGAATTAAATTATAGGTTGATGGAAAGATCAGTAAAGCCCATTTTACCTGATACCGCCCCTTTAAATTCAGAGGATTTATAAAAACATGTTCAGAGGTTAGTTTGAGGCAAACTGACTGATTTTTCATGCATCTGGAGCAAAAGGCAGCAGCGTTTTCAAACCTCCAGCTGCTTCGGGGCGACGAGGTTTGAGACTTTGTGATCTGACAGGTGAGCTTCCTTCTAAGTCCGTGACGTAAACGCTTCCCAGCTGAATCTAATTATAGAGCACCTGCACCGCGCCGCGCTCCCTCCGGGGTTAATTGAACCGACACGCCGAACCACTGGACCCCTGACCCGTCAATCAAACCCAACGAACAACGGCAGAAAGTGGGTCGATACAGGAAGAGAGCTTTTAGGTGTTGGGAGTTTTGAAGTCTTGATAATGGCTGTCAGGTGCAAAGCGAATGGCAGACAAAGTGCAAGCTGAGTGTCAGGTTATAAACTCACTTCGCTGGAGGATAATAAGAGGTTTGTGCTTCTCCCGTTCCCCTGCTGCACGGCCTGTTGCTCTGCTTATGGAGAGACGGAGGAAATCACAGCCTGAGGAGTCGGGAACAAACAGAGCAGCAGAGTTCAGCACATGGAGCTTCTTCTCGGCTGCACAGTGGTGCAGTTGGTAGAGCTGTTGCCCTGCAGCAAGAAGGTTCTGGGTTTGATTCCTTTCTGCATGGAGTCTCCATGTTATCCATGTGCATGGTGGGTTCTCTCCAGGTACTCCATTTTCCTCCCACAGTCCAAAAACATGACTGTCAGGTCAATTGGCCTCTCCAAATTGTCCCCAGGTGAGAGTGTGTGCATGGTTGTTTGTCCTGTCTGTCTCTGTGCTGCCCTGCGACAGGCTGGCGCGCCCCACAGTTTGGGAACCTCTGCTTCAGTTTAACAGACGGCGTCCTGATCTGAACCTGGATCACATCAGGTTTAAATGCATCTCTGTCTGTAAATCAGTTAAAATGCAGTAAACTGATTTTATGTCATTCCCCTGCAGCGACTTGCAGACCTTTTCTCACCAAACCTGAGATTATTTCCTACCTGGAGCTGTGAAGCTCGTTAAACCAGCTGAAAGCGAAAACGAGCGAAAATCTCCTCCATTAAAACACATTTAACCTTAAAACCAGGATGTTTTTACTGAGATTAGGGATTTACATCCATAATAAAGTAAATCCTCCTTCTGCTGGCCATTTTAACACATTTACTATGAAAGTCTGCAGCTGCTGCTGCTGTTTGAGTGAAGCTGGCCTGTTCTTTAACTGGGAGAACAAGCAGCTCTTCCCCTTTCATCGTTTCTCCTTTTGATTCGACGGCCGCGCCGTTTCGGGCGGCGTCCCGACGGTTCGGCCCGCGGTTCAAACTGAGCCGCGCCGTAATTCACCACACAAAGGCGAACAAAGACGCAGCTCCCCTCGGGCCTCTTTATCTTTCTTGCTTTAACTGAGCCACTCCATCAAAGCGCGGCGTCTTGAACTGAAGCGCCGTGTCGTTTTAATTTTCCCTCATTACCTTTTATGTAACTTAGCGGCTCTCCGACGGGAGACCAGTCAGTTTTAAGATGAAAATGAAAGAGTCGCTCGGGGTAAGACATTAAAACGAGAACGGCTCACAGAGCGGCGCTTTGCTAACAACAACGTCTGCCAAGGGTTTTTGACCTTTGACCTCTCAGATGGGAGACGTGTTAGAAAAAGAAAACAACTGAATATTATTCTTTTTTCTTTTAATTTCCTCCAAGAAATATGAAGCATTTGATGTTTGCACAGCCCTGATGGTCCCGGGATATCATTTTAGTCATTTGGGCTTTGACTAGGCTTTTGCAGCACATTCATTCTTTCACTTTTCCACCATTCTGTTGTAGATCTGATGCTAATTGGGACCGTTGTCCCGTTTATGACTCAGTTTGCATATGACTTTTTCCACATTTGATTCTGGAAATGATTCATCTCCTCCAGCAACCCGGAACCGAAACGATATTTTAGTGAACTGATGAATCGATTTTCTTTAATTATCAAAGATCAACGATCGGCCGATACCTGCATGAGAAACTGATTTTATCTGAAAATCAGCCGCTGATTTTCAGATAAACCGAACAATTTATCAGACAAAAGAATTGGTGTCATCAGGTCAGGCTGATACTGACTGGCTTGAAACGGCAATCGGTCCTACAATCTTAAAAATATACATAACTTACCAGATTTTACAATTTATCATTTTATAAAATGTAATATTTTATTAATTTATGATGAACTAGAATTTGAAGTAGAAAAATCCCAAAGAAAACATAAAAATAAAATAAAAATTGTCTTAAATGGACTGTTTTTATGAAGAAGCAAATTATTGGTGGCCTAATTTTTAAGTATTAATTCTAATTTAATCACTAAAAAAATATTTTTTGTACCATTAGTGTCATTTTCGTGTTAAAAACAGAAAATGAGCTTAAACTTTTGTATTTAGAAACTCTGCTCTCTGGCCAAAGTTGTTCAGAACCACAGTGGACCGTCTGCAGACCCACATGCGGTTCTGCTGGTCTGAACTGGACATTTTTATCTTTTACTGGTGAACCTCAGGATGGAGGGAGCTCTATGGAAAACAGGATGCTCTAACAGTTTTCTACCTTAAAACTAATTTTGGTTCATATATAGCCGTCCGTGTTTAATCTGTTAATAAAACAGAAATAATTTTAAAAGTTTCCATCAACGTTCTCCTCTCTGCAGCTCTGCTCTTCATCCAGACGCTGATTGTGGCGTCGATTCGCTTGGCGGCAGAGAGACTCCGGCGCGTCGCTGCTGGTCAGGAGCTGATCTGGATTTGAACCCATAACCTTCAAATCAGATGAAGTTATGATCCATAAACCGGTAAAGTTCCCTGATGCTGATCGCTGAGGGAAATTTGATGATGATTATTTTTATGGCTGCAGGTCTGGTTTTATTGACCCACAAAGCAGCTGATGATGTCAGACGACGCCGGGTTTTATTTAGGCCAGAGCAGGACTAAAACCATCAGGAGCACGAGGAGAAACGCTCACCAGAGAGAGAAAAGGTGAAGAAAGAGAAACGTGGAGATACACGACTCTGTCCAGCTTCAGATTTCCAATCAGAACATTTTCCACTGAAGCAGCTCAGAATCAGCAACTGGAAAATCTGGATCAGTGGATCTTATCTGGGCGGATCCACATCAATCTGGATCAGTGGATCTTATCTGGGCGGATCCACATCAATCTGGATCAGTGGATCTTATCTGGGCGGATCCACATCAATCTGGATCAGTGGATCTTATCTGAGCGGATCCACATCATCAAACCGACTACAAATAAAGGCCTGAAATATTTCATATGTGCAAAGAGAACCCACAAAATAACATTTTTACTTATGGAAAAAATACGGAACTTTTTTCAAAACATTTTTAACCAAATTATAATTTTAAACATGCATGAATTTGAGAAAAAATTTAATAGGAAACTGAAGATGGCAGAGACCAGAAAGTGTTTGTTAACCCAGATTTTCCTGATTCTCTTCTTTACACAAAAAACCCGAGAGCTAAACGACAGATACAAAATAATGAAACCAGCAACTGAAACTGTAAAAACTGAATATTTTTAATGTCAGGGTTATCAGAGGGGTGATGATGATTAATTAGGGACGTTAATGAAGCACATGTTCACTTTAAACTGGCAACTTATTGGAAAAACCAATAAAAAACACACCAACGGCCTGTAAAGCTCAGCATGTTGACCAGCTGTGAGTTTCTCTGAGTTAAACACAAAGTTTACCTTTTTAAAACATTTGAAACGGTTTGAAGCCTGGACCGGTTTCTTCATAATGTCAACTTTATTTTTCAAAAATTGTGGCTTTTATAGTTTCTAAGTTTCTGATCCTGTTTTTCTCCTGACATGCGAGATCAGGTAACCTTTTATTTTTTAATAAGAGTTATACAAACACAAACAAAAACCACCAAACTTTTCCTGCTCTCGCCTGTAAGCCGCTCCTCTGCCGGCGATCAGCCACCTGCGGCTGATTGTCGGGCAGATGAGGCTGCAGGCCGAACGGCGGTGAAGCCCAGGACCTTCTGGAGCAAATTATTAAAGACTCAGCTGCTCATAAAGCTGCAGGCTCCATGTCCGGCGCTTCCTGGTTATCGGAGCAGATCGGAGCCGTGTTGGTGGGCCTCGTTCAGGTGGGCTCCTGTTACAGGAAGCAGCAGGCACTCGGCTCCTGACGTCAGCCGCTTTAGTTACGTCAAGCCGTAAACGTATTTTACCAGGAGATACAAGATAAAACTGGCTGCAGGATGATTCCCCCCAAAAAGAAAAGAAAATTCAGTTCAGATTCGGTTTTTCTTTATATAGAACCAAAACAGCAGCGTTTACCAGCAGGTTCAATGCAGCTATATGGATTAAACTATGATCCAAATTCAGTTCTGATCAGTTCATCACCATTAACAAAAGTTATGTAGTCACATTTAATCCCAACAGCAAAATGCAATCACTTCCCATTATTCACAATAGTGCACTGAACACTGTATGTAATTTGTAATTACTTATTGTGTAATTTAATTGGTTGTTATTTATTCACCACTTAAATAAATCTTGTATCACTGGATAAATATGCAATATCCAGTTTCTATGAATTTTAAAAATTACACATCTTAAAACTCTGTTGTAGTAAATTACATCAAACCCAAAATTACAAATAAGTTTTTTTTTACTCATATCTATTCTGGTATTTCAGACATGAATAATCAGAAAGCTGATTTACTGAGTTTATCTTCCAAAATCCTTCATCACTCTCCAGATCCAGGGAGCAAAACACGTCTACTGGGGTCTTCAGCACAGCAGGACTGAGCATCGAAGAGCTTTTGGGGAAAATCTGCGCCATCTTAGCTGCACTAACAGCAAAGCAGGATCGATGCTTATTTACGACACCCGTCCAAAAGGCAGCGATCAGGATTCATCCATTTGTGTCTCACTGGGAGGAGACATCAGAGCGCCACGGCTTCCCCTGAATGAGCTGGAAAATGTCGCCGGTTGGAGGAATTTTCTACTTCTGAAGTTTAAAGGATCTTTGCCGAAAGTTTCCAGATGAAACTGTTTGCTGCTCCTCAGCTGAACCAGACAGAAGTAAACAAAGTAAACATCAGCCTGGACCTCAGCGCTGCGTGGCCCCATCAGCCTGGACCTGTGGCTCTGGGTGTTTTTGCTCCTGACCTGATTGGAGTGCCAGGGATCGCCGGAGGAGACCGAAGCCCTTCCTGCTCCTCGCGACCTTTCGCGACCTCTCGCTGCACGGATTCTGTTAAAAGCCTCCAAATCCGCCCGTCATTAGCAAAGCGCCGAGCTCTTCTCTGATTGCTTTCGTGACCAAAAATTAAAAAAAGATTTGATCCATAACATGTCACTATGAAAATCTGGACTAAACAGTTTGGAGTCGTCTGTGTTTTCCACCACGGGCAACACGTTTACTGGGAGTTAGAAATGGGAATCTCTGGCTCCCAGTTTCTGTCAGTCTAGTTGTACAGCCATGTGACCGACCTGGGGTCCGTCCCGGGTTGGTCCATGTGACCCGGTTGGTCCATGTGACCCGGTTGGTCCATCCCGTCTCCAGGCCCAGATGATGAACTGATCAGAGATGTTCAAAGCTTGGGATGCTTTAAACTTCTTCACTGCAAAAACACAAAAATCTGAACTTCTCATCAGAGAGGTCAAAGGTCACATGTGGTGTACCCCAAGGTTCAATCCTAGGACCACTTCTTTTCAATATTTATATGCTCCCACTGGCTCAGGTTATAACAGGAAATAAGATCAGCTACCAGAACTATGCGGATGATACACAGCTCTGTTCTAAGCATCTATTCAGTGATTGGATGGGGTCAAAGGTCACCTGGTGACATCGTGATGTAGAGCTGTGTATCATCCGCGTAGTTATGGTAGCTAATCTTATTTCCTGTTATAACCTGAGCCAGTGGGAATCGAACTCTTGTCCTACAAACCTCAGTCTGGCTTTGGTTGACGTGAACTCTGGTTCGGTTTAAATGCATATGTCCAAAAGCAGGAAGTGGACTACAGCACAGGGCATTCTGGGTAAAGACAACCAAAACAAACGTGCTAGCCTAACGCTAGCAGGAGAAGTGACTCGTCTTTTACCAAAGACAAAAGAGAAATCCTCCAAGTGTTAAATCGGATGCCACCACATTCCTGAAGAAAGAAGTTGCTCTCAGCGTCTTCAGAGGTTTTCATGTCATTTCCTTCAGTGGTTCTTGCTGCAGCGCCCCCACAGGCCAGGAGGGGAACAGGTTGCTCAGAGGTTTTGGTTGGTTTGACTGAGAGCCGAGGGAAAAAGAACCACAGCAGCTGGAGATGGAGCAGGTGATGTGTATTTATGGAGAACCAAGAAATGCTGAATATAGGAAGAAAGATCAACCCAAGGCTTTTCTTTAAAAGAAAATATAGAAACGGTAATTCACTTTTCTCCTCAGTTTTATAAAGAAACTGTCGTGCAGCTCCACACTGATCTTGACATCGTGTTGTTGTGCTTCTTCCGGATGAATCTGCACATTAATCCGATGTCTGAGGCATACAGCCTCTCTATGTGGTCAGGTTCAAGAGCGAAGCGCAAACTGCTGAAGCCCAGGCGTCATGGAAAATGTTGGAAGGTCATCTATGTGTCGTTAATTACAGCATGAATCAACTTTCTCATGAAATGTCACCGTTGGTTGGTGAGCGTTCAGTTAAACCCCCGGTGGGTTCAGACTTGTTCATGTCACTGATTCAGAGCCACTTGTATCTGCGGGAGTCCGCTGTCTGCGCCGCCGCTGCCTCATTAAGCATGCTGCTGCCTCTGTTCAAAGAAGAAGATTGTTCCCCAGCAGATCGTCCTGCTGTACGGCTCCATGTAAACATCAGTGGATGAGGGAAGAACAGCAGGATGTACAGAGTCGAACCCACGACCAATGAAAGACGTCAGCCTAATTAGAGAGACCAGCGTGAGATTCTTTTAGAATCAGGATGTTTCCCCAAAACTAAAAAACATGATATAAACATCATCTTACTGCTTTTATTCAAAACAACCTCATTATGAGAGAGCCATGGCGCTCCTTGGTTTCCAACAGTAAAAATAAAACTCTTCAGACTCGACTTGTTCCCGAAAGACTTGAGATTTGACTTGGACTCGTAGTGAGAGACTCGAATCTAAGCACCAGATTTTATCTCATGTAATAAGTAGTGATACAAAAAGCCTGCATTTCCAATAGGGTAAATATTATATTTGATCAGTAATAATATAATATATTATAAAGATAACCCTTTTTTGTCGTTTTTTGAATTCTGAATATTAGAAGATTAAAACATAACTATTCATAAAAATTAAGGGATTTAAAGATAATAAAATGTTAATGTAAGTTTGGTAAAAGGACAAACAGCTCTTTGGCCTAAAATAACTATTTGTCTTTTAGGTCCGAACCTGGACTATTTGGATTCAAGTCTGTGACTTGACTTGAAAAATTTACTTATGAACATCTGCAGAAACCACAGCCGGGGCTATAACATGTTAAATTTGATTAATTAATTACATAGATTTTAACACATTAAAGATGTTAGCGCAGTTAATCACTTATTTTTAGTTTCTTTTACATTCAAATGTCCCAATCCGGAACCTTTGTATTCACGTTTCTGGTACAGCCATAAATCTGACGTACAAGAAGTAAAAATCCCGCTAACGGTGAAGGAAGACGGAGCCGCTTTTCTCGGCCCACTCGGGATTAATTTCTGCTTCTAAACGGATCTGACTGGACGCTGGAAAAGACAGTTGTCGTGTTCAAGTTGTGCTAACGCGAGTTAGTATATCAGTGAAGCTATTTAAGTCTAAACTAGCATCTCAATGCTAAACATGTAGCAGCTAATGCTAACATCAACGGTCAATCATCAGTTATTTCTGAAACACTGAATGGATAGAATAACACTTTGCTTCAATCTGATGGTTTGATTATATAAATAAATGATTAACACAGTAAATATCTTTGTTCTTAAGCTCAGACATCTATTCTATAATTTAGCAGCAAAAAGCATCAGTTTTTCAATTAAATTGCGATTAATTAATTACAGGCTCTGTAATTATACCAAATACTAAAGAAATAAATGGAAACTTATAAGTTTAAAAGAACGTTTTTAATTAAACCTCTCATTACTCTTGAAGAAATATCCTGATAAAACAGAAAAAGTTTAGTCTGATTTGAATTCAGAAGCGAAGAAAACATCTTTAGTGAAAATTAATGTTTAGTTTCAGCTGCAGATCCTAAAGCCGTCTAATATCGTCTCCAGTTTCTTATTCTGGCTGCAGTCTGCTTTACAATCAGAAGTCCTGGACTGAATCAGCATTCATCATGTCGGACCAATCAAGACTCAATATTGATTCTGCTGCTTTAATAACAACATCAGAGAGCTGAGTCACCCAGCGGCTGGAATAAACGCTTCATCATCTGGCACTGCATGCTGAACTCAACGCTCGCCCCCTAACCACTGGAATCACGATGTCAGGAAGTAGTTCTGATTCGTTCATCAGGCAGAAAAGATGATCACATTACCAGAGTCACTGTTTGACTGCACAACCGGCCCAGGAAGGGAAAACTGGGAAAGATGAGTTTGACTCGTCTCAGCTGAAGGTTCGAAACCAGCAGCTGTTTATTCTGATGGAAATAACCTGCTGAATAATGATAATAATAATAATAAATGCCCTTTAAGAGAAGACAAAGATAACACTTTCCACATTGGAGTTACAATAAAACATGCAACTGCAATATTTCTGATTTTTTAAAGAACTTTGTTCTAGAACATTGAGTTTATTGTGAATTTAGTTTTGTAATCCACATTGTATGAAATTAATAGATTAAAATTAAGAAGCAACTATAGTTTCTGCCCCAAAAATACCTTTTCATACCTTTAATGTGAGTCAGTCAGTGTTTGTGTCTGCAGCATCTTTTCCACATTCCTCCTGCAGATGAGGGAGATGAATGCAGAGCAGCCTGGACAGTAATTAGCTGTAATTAGTCCACAGGCAAACTGGAAAACCTGGAACTGTGGAGTCGGGCTGTAGAACAGACCACAGGACGGCCGGTCGATGCTCCTGATCCAATCAGACTCTTCCTCCCGTCTGACCTGCTGAGACGCCGCTGCGGCTCTGATTAAGGAAGTGACACCTGAAGCGAAGCTCCTGGTGGAGGCTCGGTTCAGCAGCCGCTCCGCTGCTCTGGGTCGCCTGGTGCTGAACCTTTCACTCTGCTGCAGCTGCAGGATGGAACTTTTTATAAAAAACAGGTTTTTTTTTTTACATTTGTTCAAACTGTCAGGATGTCGTTTGTCATGAGACAGACTGTGAAAAGATCTGAAGAAATGCTCCAAAAACAACCAATCAGAGCCAGGAGGTGGGGCTTAGCGCTGTCAATCATCCTCATGTACTCACTGCTAAATGTAATAACGGCAGAGAAACAACTTATCGTCACAGGAAAACTGTCTGTGCGTCATCTGTGGCCAAGTAGTGGCTAATTAGCATTCAGTTAGCATGCATGCTAACTAGCCTGAGCATTCTCAGCTAGTCTGCTATGCTGCTAGCTGGAGAGCACAAAGAGGGAGGGGGATTATTTATTTGTTTCAGACATTTGAAGGAAAAATCTGTATAAATATTTTAGGAACTAACTGCTTATTGGATGGAAATCTGGAAAGTAAAGCGATGATGGTGGTTTAATTTAAGCAAACTGCTCATGCTGTGAGGTTTAACACACACACACTCCACCCTGTGGGTAAAGCGTAAATTTGGGTTGAGGAGGCAGATTGAGAGCAGCAGACGGCTGCAGGACAGCCCAGTTTTCTTGCTGGGGTCGTTTCATTTAACCTCCTGTCACCGAGTCCCTGCAAGGCGCCGCGTTAGCGAGAACGGCGCTCCGCAGAGAAGCATCAGACCAGCTCAACATATTCACTCAGTTCTGGGTTTTCAGAGTAAAACTCACGAATCGGGTTTGGATGTTATGTCCTGAAAGATATTTATGTATATTCTTGCTTGCAGAGTTTGTGAGAATCTCAGTGCAGGATCAGTCTGACTGATGCTGAACAGAGACGCCTCACAGCAGAGCATCTGCAGACCGGATCTAACCACAGCAAAAACACAAACAGTCGTCTCCAAATGTTATTTACTTCATATCAGTGAAACTTCCAGATCTTTGTCCTAAGAAGCAAAAACTATCAGATTTATTGGTAGAGAAGCAAAAGGCAAACAGTTCAATTATCTGTACAGCGCCGATACAGAAGAAATGTTGTTACAAAATGTAATTTAATTCAATAATATTCCAATTATCCTAGTTGTCAAACAGCACGTTAAGCTTAGATTATAGTTAAATTAGTTTAAAAAGTTTCTGCATGCAGAGTTAGAGCTTTCATATTTGTATAGCAGATTTCAGCAACACAGCAGCTCCAAGTGCTTTAAACCATCAAACAATAACCATTTATAAAACAATAAACAATACATTTGGTAAAAAGCCATAATAAAAACCAAGCAAATAAATACAGGTGAAATACACTGATTAATGTCAGAGTTCACCCTGATCTCTGGTGGAAGCGGCATGTTGACTCTAGATCTGTAACTCTAGATTGTTCTGTTTCTGTTCAGCTGGAGAAAGTTCTGGTACCTCCACAAGCATCTGTTCTGTGATTGGATGGCTCAGGGTCACCTGGTGACATCAGCAGAGTATCGCCTAGGAAACAAACAGAACCAGAAAATGGAGGCAAACACAAACCACAACCCAAATGTTCAACACAAGAACCAGAATTACAGCTTAACTCAAACACCAAGAAAACAGAGTTAAAAAAATGTCTAAAAGGAAAAACCCTGCCAAGTTAATTTAATCTCCACTGTGGATGGTTCCCATGGCAACACACTTATTTTAAACATTTCAGCCTTAAAGGTTACGCACACAAAGCAGATAATATTAGCTGGTGAGCATCATGAAGTTTTTACATGCCTCTAGATCTGCGTGTTATAGAAGTGACTGCTTGTTTGGTGATCTGAAATTCAAGACGAGTTTCAGCTCAATTAATTTAAATGCTTCAACCCACCTGAATGAAACGATGGAGTTACGTCCCCATCCAGTCTGAGGAGGCCGAGGAGCCATTCGTTTGGTTCAGGTGTGTTGGAGCGAGGCTGCACCAAAACTCAGTCTAAATATGATCATAAACTGCTCTGTGAGTTGGCAAGAGAAATCTCCACAGCGTTCATCGGATCTTTAATAATGTCAAAGCTTTGAGTCGCATTAATCCCGTTAGAGGTCAAATATTTACCAGGTTCCAGCTGGTGAAGCTGTGTTTTGTGTTTTCTATGGTGTCTCAGTGGACACCAGCATGAAGGGCCTTGTTCTGCAGTCCTTATCCTCCCTGAACACATTTAATGGACTCAGAGCCAGGAGCGGCCGGCCGTGTTCTGGTGCCATCCGTCCTCGGTGGCGGCTGCTGACCCATGGCCCGTGTCAGTAAACACATCATCCTCAATCTGCCGCGCTGTCACCTGGCTCAGGTCGGTGGAGGATTCTCCAGCTTCACTCCGTCCTCTGACGGAAACGGACGCTAAAACCTTAATGTAACTTCAGTTTTACCATAGATGATTCAGACGGAGCTGAACGTACGTCACAGCAAGATCAGGAGAGTTTTAGGGGGATTTGAGGAATATTTTATCAACTCAGTCTTTGTCTCATCCAGGTCTGGACTGGGAATCTGTCCACTGTGGAGACGTCCAGTCAGTGTCAGCTAACTGTGGGCTAACAGTTGGCTAACTCTGAGCTAAGTGTGAGCTAACTGTGGGCTAGCTGTCAGCTAACTGTGGGCCAACAGTTGGCTAACTCTGAGCTAACTGTGAGCTAGCAGTCTGCTAACGTTAGCAGTGAGTAGAGACTTCTACAGAAAAAGCACTTTGAGCCTCAAACCCAGATCCCAGCAGCAGCTCAGAGTCTTAAACGCTGAAGAAACCATCAGTCAGTGAGATTGACAGGACAGACAAGGAATCAAAATACATAAATTATAAAATACCAAAACATATTAAGTATTAAAATCTCCAGCTACTGTCTAGTCTTTGAGACGACTTTATTTCTACAGCTGGACAGAGAATGACCGCACTAAACCGTAAAGTTTAAACCGTAAAGTTTAACGAGACGACAGGAGGCGAAACGAAGCAACTTTCTCCCAACAGGTGGAGCAGAGAAAATCTGTTGGAGCAGAGGGTCCAACTGGGTAGATGTGGTCATGTCTACTATAAATTAAAGGTATGTTGTTATTAATACATCAATGCTTCGTTTTGTACCCAACATTTAAGTTGTGTGAAGATTTTAATTTGTTGGGAACAATTTAGCCAGAAATAAAGAAAAAGGAGAAATCCTTCATTCCCAAAAGATTTACTTTCTAAAGTGGAGCATTCCAGTTTTCACCATGATGCTTCACCTTATATACATACATAAAACTTTATCAGAAAATGCTTTGGGTTTATTTCAAATGTAATGGACATGGAGACGAAAAAGAAAGAGAGAGGTTTGAAGGGAAGAAAGAGTGGAGAGAAAGGAGGACAGAGAGCATGAGTCAGTAGAGTGTGAATCTGAACACCTGTGTGTGTGAAATAAACAGAATGGTATGTTCTCTTATGTTTCCCAGTTTGAAGAGCAATGAGGCTCATGAACACGTTGGCCTCTGCAGCATATCAACACTTTAGCACATTAAATAATGAATCTGCTGATGAAGATGGGAGTTTAAAGCTATTTCAGGTGATCTGTGTGTGTGTGTCTGTGTGTGTGTGTGTGTGTGCTCCCATTTGCTCCTCTGAAGTAACTGGGGTGTGAAACAGAGTTAAAGGATCAGTTCTGCTAATGCATCAATCAGAGTTAATGGCTTCGGCAGACAGAACGTTTTCTTTCTGCTTCTGACTGGATTTTTATTCCATTCAGCGAAAATTAAAACAAACAAAACTTTAAAACAAACATAACCAAACAACAAAATGAACATCTGACTGAGAAAAACCCATGAAGAAGAACGCTCCCCGATCAGAACCACCAGGCTGGATCTGATTTGTCTTTTCCTGCTGCTGCTTTCTGACTTCATTTATTTTTCCTGGTGATTTTATAAAGTATTAATAGGAATTCCTAAAACTGCTCGAATCAGGTTTGAATGTTTACCAGACAGGTTTTTTTTAAGTAACTCGCCTCTTTCTGAAGAAGTGAGACCTTTCGCTTGTGAACTTCTTTTATTTATGGGAGGAATAAATCTTGCAGCAGCAGGAATCCTTTGAGAAACACACTTCTGGCTTAAATATTTCATCACCACCTGATTTTTCTCGGGTTTCTTGAGTTTTTCAAGTGAAGCAGTAATGTGAGAATCTGCCTGGATCTCCTCGGTTTAATTTATAACTTTAGTTTTGTATTTTAAAGAACTCATCCATAAAGCCATTATATCAGCATAATGTCTGCACTGAGGCTGAAACCTGAGTGTTGCTGCAGACAGTTTGGTGAAGGAGAGGGAATCCTGGATGTGTGTGTGTGTGTGTGTGTGTGTGTGTGTGGTCTGGGCAGATATTCCAGGTCATTTTCTATTTGTGGAAGTGGAACCAGCGCAGTCTGTCTAGACAGTCGGCCGACCCGCCGCCTTCCCGCTGCTCCTGGTGGAAACTCCAAACATCCAGATTCTGGTTTTGGCCTCCAGGCAGAAAGTCGCCTGTTGATGAAAGCAAATCGACTCAAAATGGAAACATTTTGACCAAAAACACAAAGAAAAACAAAGAGTTAAAAGACTCACAATGCAGAAGCCAGTCACAAAGAGAGAGTTTTACTTTTGTTCTAAACTGGTGGCAAACTTCCCACTGATTTGGCATTTTTGATTCATTTTATCATCATTTGTTCAAACAACAAAGCGCCAGCAGCCGATTCACCAAGCAGCCTGGAAAATAAATAAGTTCCCAAAACACAATCCTGGAATCCCAGTCATCTGTTTTTTTTGTCTTCTTCACTCAGTTACAACATCCACACTGAGGCTTGTGGTCAACTTTTTAGCTGATCACAAGCCGACTAATCAGTGCATTGTGTTTTTCAGGCAAGTAAAAACTCGGAAAAAATATATCTAGAGTTTTTACCAATCCAATTATTACAGGGAGAAAGAACAATGTGTTATTATTAATATTAATATTAATGTGATCTTCCATATGATAAATACATTTTAGATTTTAGGGAGCATCATCTTCTTTTTAGATTCAAATAAACACTTTAAGATCTGCTCTTATTTCATTTTTAAGCAGTGTTGAAGTTTAAAACAACTTAAAAGGGAGTTTCTGAGTTAAAATCACTTCTCAGGTTTTGGTCAAACAGGAAGTGAAGGCGGGCAGTGAAGCAGCGATGAGGACATCAGACCTGAATTCATTAACTGATGATAAAAGCTGCATTAGTGCCTGGCTGGCTGCGCCGCATCACTTTTAGATGTGAAGTGACTTCAGGAAACGTCCTGCGATCAGAAACCAGAAAACGCTGTGAGGCTTTAAACAGAGCAAACAGTTCATGAACACGAATGAAACATTCGATTCGTTCTGCAGAATGAGCTCAACATGATCTGATGCCAAAGTGGAAGTAAAACAGAAAACATGCAGAGTTCAGATACTGCAGGTCAGAATCACGTATTTATCCATAAGAGTTCAGGACTGAATGTTTCAGCAAAACTTCGTCTACTCTAAATGAACCAGTTTCATTGGGTGAAATGGATGAAACTGTTTCAGTCCAAAGTGTTCAGAGAACATCTACTGCATATTTCAGTTTCTACCTTTTTATGTTTTCTTCAGAAAATATCTTCAAACGAGCAAAGATTCATGTTTTAATCTGAAACAAAACAATCTTTTTTCTCCTGGTCTGATGCTGCCAGCGTCGGTCAGGCTCTGCTCTGGTGGCCTCCCACTTCTGTTGCAGTTCATTATTCAAACTGGTGAAAAGGTTTCTGTCTAAAGAATCCCAGCAGATTGCTTAAAGTCATGCACCACTCCTGCTGGACCAGCAGGGGGCGACAGCAGGAAATAACTTGCTGTGAGTCACTTTTTAACATCATACCAAACATGCATGTAGCAACAGTAGAGAGGAAAAACTTCCCTTTAGCAGGAGGAAACCTGCAGCAGAACCAGAACCTGCTTCAGTTCCAGCAGCTGCAGAACAAGCCCACCTCACCATTCCTCCACCGCCATGCATCACAAGCTGTTTGTGCTGATACACTATGCTTGGTTTCCTCCAAATAGTGAATCTTTTCAGGTGAGATATTTATTTTTCACAATATGTTTTTGCTAAAATCGAAGTTTCTGGTTGTAAATTGAATCTAAAGCCTGCGTGCCGGGGACATCCGGCCCCTGGCTGTGAGTCTGATTCCCTCTCAGCTGCTCTGGCACGTTGCTCTTGGTGCAGAAGAAGCCGTTAATTATAGCAGGCAGTTCACAGCTTCGATAGCAGTGCCGCGGCGCTCCACGACATCCCAACTGTCAGCTTAATCACAGAGCAGGGCCACGACACCGGCCGCGCCGCGATCGCCTCGTCCCACTCTGCTAAACATGACAGGAATCTGCAGCCTCGTGGCCCAACCTGCTCCAGCAGCTCTGAGTGGAGAAACAGGCAAACTGCTGCAGATGGAGAGGAGCTGACGCTGGTTAGCCCACGGTCACGCTCCTGATGCTGAACATTTCATTTAGTATTGGTGGCTGTTTGCTTGAATTTCATCCTTAGTTTATTTTTGAACCTGCCAAAGTTCAAACACACATCTGTGAAGTGTCCATCTGTTTAATCTGGTTTAATTTGTGTTTTTCTTCATCAGCAAACACAAACTTGGTAGCTGATAAAATGGAGCCATTTGTGAAGCTACAATCAACGATGAACAGCAGGGATTTGAGTCATTCAGCCTGTTAAAAAATGGGGATTCATTTCTCAAAGGCACATTCACCATGTTATTGATTTATATATAAATGTTAGTTTCAAGCAAAATGTTTAATTGATTAAATAAATATTTAGCTCTAAATATTTAGTTAGCATGTTAAATATTTAACCCCATACTAAATAGTTAGCTTCAAGCTAAGTATTTAGCTTGAAGCTAACTATTAAACTAATTAAGATTTAACAGGCTATATTTTAAATATTTAGCTAACAAGTAAAATATGTAGTGTGCAGCTAAATATTTTCAGAGGTAAATTCGTGCCTAACGCAAATTTACTGGGCGATAACCGGAAGTAGACTACCAAAATAAAAGTGTCTTCTGAATAATAACTTCTGCTTTTGAATCACTTCCTGTTACCTCATTATCATCGTTTCTTTTCCCTTTTTCTTGTACAACAATTCAGCTTAAAGCGTGAGCCGTTTTAAAGGCAGCACGTTTACAGATAGAGCAACAGTGATGCGCCGAAGGATTCAGTCTGGAAAAGTAAAACATTTTCAACTTTTGGAAATTCAGAAATTCGAAAGTTTTTCTAGAAAAATTTAGATTTTTTTTTTGCAGAAATGTACTTTTTTTTAAATAAATATATACTAATGGCACTAGCACGCAGTCGTATGTCAGTGATTGTCGTCGTTCCAGATGATTTCCAGGTAAAGCTGTTTGTAGAAAGAAGAGACAGATCAATCTAAAACAGGAAGCAGGAATTTCTGCTGCTGATTTTCAGGATCAAACCGGTGGAGATGCGCCGACACCGACCCTCCACCTGCTAACCGCTGCAGGTGTTGGAGTGGTTCTCCTAGCAGCAGCTGCTGCAGCATCAAGTGCTTCTCTAATGCTGCAGCTGCCACTTGAGCCTGAGATGCTGCTGGAGATGCAGACGTGAGCTGAACGCCGTCAGACCTGCTCTGCAGCGGACGGCTGTGAGCCTCATTACCGGCCCGTTTCTGTCCGCGTTCATGTGAGACATGACGACTTCCTGTCCTACAGAGTCTGGAAAAAACGCGGCTCATTAACCGAGTTCTCCTTCAAACACACTCCCCGCCCAACCGTCCTCAAAAACACACACAGATGGAGTCAGTCTCACTCTGACTGATCTGTGTTGATTGTTCAGTCGCTGTAAACACACGCTGGTGGATTTACGCTCCACACAGATGGAGAACTCAATATTTTAGGAATTTGTTGTGAGACTTTGTTGTTTCTTTCCCTGCATAAATACAGTAAGTGGAAATTCATTCAGCTGAGTGGAAATTATATTTCCTCTCTGAATGAAGCCATTCATCGCTCCTTCCTTCAATCTAACCTGAAGAAAACTGTTGCATTATTCAGTTTCAGTTCATTTATATTGACCCAAATCATAACAAAACCACTTCATACCGAGTCCAATCATGTAGATTCAATTACATACGGTTCATTCCTGTGTAAGTTATTACACAATACAATTATAGTCAATCATTATTGATGAATTATGGTGAAAAATATCTGTATGTGACATTGAGTGTCTTCAGTCAGAGGTTTCTTCAGATTGGCTGGAATACAAACTGCTACAGGAGATCCTAAACATACTTTTTGGTAATTTGTGACCAAATGGTTTAATTGTTGTCTTATCTGAACATAAATACCATCTCCAAAAGATGGATCCTTTCAGACTAAGGTCATGTTAAATCAGGGGAGTCCAAAGTGTGGTTCTGGGGCCTTTTGTGGCCCTTGGACTGATTTTGTGCGGCCCCCTAACTGCAGTTAAAGAATGATATAAATTTAGCTCATCCAGCACAGGAGGTAGAAGAAGATTAAGACTTTTTATTTTTAACCAAGGAAAAATTACCAACATTATTTTGTCTTTTCATGAAGGCAGAGAAGAAAACCAAAAGGAGAAACAGAGAAAGCCAATGAAAATATGCTGCAGAGCGATGAGATCCGAGTTTAACACAACTGAAGTGAAACACATAAATCTACATTAAGCTCACTTTGTTTTTACCTTCAGTTCTGATCAATATGTCGTTATTCATTCAGGCTCAGCTCTGTAACTGTCGGCAGTAGAGAGGCTCCTCAGGTCAATACCTCCACCGGCTGCTTTCATTTCATCCTCACGCTGAAAAAGACCAGAAGTCACAAAAACATCTGAAGCCATGAGACAAACTAGATACAAATAAATATGACAAAATGTTTTGTTATAGTTTAGCATAATTAGCAGAATACCAGAGAGAAACTGTCAACCTTCCTTATCATGTGAAGGAAAAATTTATTTTCCTCAGAACGAAGCAGATTGATTGATGTTGATTAAAAATTTCATTATGAAATTACACTAATGACATGACGGAACCAGAACATCAGACTTACCTTTCAATTTGTTTTGATTTAGTTAGCTACTGATGATAACTGATGCTAACTCCTGCTAACGGCGTTAGCTCCTGCTACTGGTGTTAGCGAGTAGATCATAAGCTGATCACGTTAGTTTGTTTCATGTCTAGAGTTTAACAGCACATGAACATTTTGAGGCAGTTTTTCTGAACCCAGACTTTCTGTAGTCAACCTCAACATCCTGGACATTTTGTGTTTTGTTTGTTAGCTTCAGTCGACTGTAGCTCGGCTGCGTCATCGGCCGGCGCTCTGTGCAGGTGAAAAAATGGCGACCTCTGTTGGTGAACAATGTGATATCGATGTACGTTTTTAAAGTAACTGAGTTTTTATGCATCACAAACAACATTTTAGGTCAATAGGAGAATTACAACGTATTTGGCCGATATGTACAACTATTAATATATCCTTTAAAACTTCTAAAGTGAAATGAAAAGAGACAAAAGTGAACAGAGCACAGAACAGAAAAAATAACTTAGTAACTAATGGAAATAACCTGAAAATGACAAAACTTAAAAATGATTCCATCCATCCATCCATCCATCCATCCATCCATCCATCCATCCATCCATCCATCCATCCATCCATCCATTCATCCATCCATCCATCCATTCTCTCCTCAGCATGCTCTCCATCATCTTTTCATCCCTGAGTCTTACAGTCTCACTCTGAGTTGATCAAGAGTGTCGATTCTTTGCAGCTTTTTGCTTTTCACACCAGTGAGAAAAACAGCAAATAAATATTTCAGCTTTGCAGCAAACACAGCTGAGGACTTTCAGTATCTTGGCCTCCAAAGTTAAACTCCGCTGAGTCGGTTCTGCTCTCTTAAAGCCAAACTCTTTCTCACAGGGACAGTTTCACAAGGAAGAGGATGTCTCCTGGTGTGTCCAACCCTTCAAGTCTTTTTACCACAAACTTATTCAGCACACTTCCTGCTAAGGAGCTGTTGGTTTTTCCCACTTAATCATTTGTGCAGTTGGATAATTATATTGGATGTTTAAAGGGTTTGTTAAATCAAGCAGTAATGACAATAACATCAAAATCCAAATGAGACAAGAGATTAGAACAAATGCTGCCACAGTGAACATTTGAGGATGAAAAGGAAGAAAACTTTTGATTAAAAGAAAACACTCCCTCTTGCAAATCTACAGTTTTACATATCAGGTCCAGATTCTAGATTTGATAAATTTAGAAGAACACAGCAACGTTTCCACATTGTCTTTATTTATCAGACGGAGAAGAAGCCAAAAAGCAAAAGGTGACAGAAAAAAACCTCCTCCCTGGTTGCACAGGGTTTAAATGTGAAATGTATTCATTTATTTGGCGGGAACAACAACTAACATTCCTGTAAAATCACCAGAATTAGTCAGTTTTCTAATTTTCATTCATAGTCCCTGGACAGATAGAAAAAAATATCATACAATGACAAAACAGTTAAAATGAACTTAACTTGCAAATTCTGTCAATAAACACATAAAAATATAGTAAACAATACAATTATTAAAAAAGCAAAGTCAAATAGTTATGGGTTTGAGTGTGAAAGAGACATAGTGTGGTTCTCTTTCTCTCTGCTCTGAGTCAAACCAACCTGTTCCCCTCCTGGCCTGTGGGGGCGCTACACCGGGAACTACTGAAGGAAATGACACAAAAACCTCTGAAGACACTGAGCGCAACTTTCTTCTTCACCAAATGTAAAAAAAAAAATGGAGTGGCATCAAATTTTGTTGTATAATTTCTGTTTTGTCTTTGGCTAGCACATTTGTTTTGGTCGTATCTACCCAGAATGCCCTGCACTGTAGTCCACTTCCTGCTTTTGGAGCGGTCTCCGGTCCGCTTGGCATTCACACACGCATTCACACCGAACCAGAGTTCACTTCAACAGAACAAAGACAGAGGTTTGGAGGACCAGAGTTAGATTGGCATTCACACCTCACCAAACAAACCGGACTTTCTAAACAAACGAACAGGAGTCGGATAAAAGCGGATTAAACGTGACTGGTGTGAATACACCCCGAGTGTCCTTGACTTCAAAGTGGGGAACCAGTGGGTTTAATTCCAGTTTTCTGTGATTCCCGGCGATGTTACAGACGATTAACACGACAGCTCAAAGCCAAACATGAACTATCAGCAGCCAGAGGGCCGGGGAGCTGAGAGCAGCAGATTACCAGGGAGCGCGCTGAGGAGCGAGGAGGCAGGAGGAGAGGCATGGATAAAAAACAGAACGTATGGATGAGTCATCTCCCCAGCCAGGCAGGCAGCCTCTCAGATACAATGCCAGCACACTCGGCTGTTTGCTGCAGACTCAGATCGCTGTGTTGCCGTGGAGCGTGATCTCTCCAACATGCATCCGTCTGCAGAGAACGCTCCAACATCTTTAATCATCTGCAGAGAAGCTTACAAAGCTGCAGCACGCTCAACACACCAGTCCACTGTTTGCTTCTTCTGCTTGGCTCAAGACTTCAGCTCTCATCTGGTGATGCAACATACAAGACAGGGATTAACTGGGGACATATTTCAGCTGCCCAAACAAGCATCCTGCTCAGCTGAGTCACAGCAGCATGTCGTAATGATGGAAATTTGGGGCATGTTCTCATGGAAATAGATTTTTTCTTCTCCCTGAGCTCAGCATGCAGCTTCAACTCTGAGATCATGGCTCTAAATTGGAAAAGGGATTATATTCCCATTCCCGAATGGAAGTGACCTGAAGTTTAAGAACCTCAGGGGGACGAATTCATGAGTGGAAGTAGAGCTGAGATAGACGAGTCTGCAGTGATGTGAGCCGAGCGGCTTAACTACACATTTTTAGTTTGCTTAATATTTCTGTAACTTATCGGGGGAAAGAAAAGAAATTCTCTATGCCAACAAAATGATTCATATAAGATTTCCAATTCTCATTTATACAACAGTGTATGAGTTATTTAATGTATTTATGAATTGAATTTGAATTGAGAGGCACTGTAAATCGAAAAAAGGGAAGAGTAAAAAATCTTTTTTTCTAGAAAAAAACCCCAGTTGAAATTCTTTGAATAATCACAAATTTGTTTAAAAATATCAGAAATGCTCAAGAAAAAGTCAGACATTTCCAAAAGTTTAAATTTACTACTTTTCAAAGTAATTTTTTATATACTTGAGATTAACTTCAAAATTTAATTTCTGAGTGTTTTCTAGTAACCTTTCAAACTCAGAAATTTCCTTATTTTTCTAGAAAATATCTTAGCTTAATTTCTGAGCTTTTTGGTGGAAATGTACTTAAATATCTACAATGACCCTAACACGCCATCGTACATTTACTGCTATAATTCAGAATAGATTTGAACATGTCCCAAAATCTATTTTAATAACTAAAAAACAAATAAAACTAATCCGCTGGTTGTCGGTCTCTATTTTCTAACTCTAAGCGCGACGTTCTACTGTTGCCATGGAGACGGTAGTGGAATTTACGCATGCGCGGGGAGAACCAGAACAAACAGGACGCTAACTACACAAACGAAAGACAGATTCAACCGCCCTTCTTCGTCGAAGGCAAACATTTGGACTCATTTGGTTTTAATCACCGAATTCCCGGGAAGACCGAGCTGGATATGAGCTTCACCGTGTGCAAGGTCCGCGAAATGAAGATTGAAAACTTCGGGAACACCGGAGATACGTGGGGCAAAGCTAGCTACAGCTGAGCCAAGGTAGGCCATTCCTTCCGGTCCAGAGCTCTGAGAGGCGTGTTGTGATTGGTCAGACGTTTGTGGCGTGTTCATGCAAAAACGCGCTCAAACAGTAAAGTTGATATTCTACCTCAATTACTCCGCTAGCACTACCTGGTTTTTCTGTCCACAGGCGACAGAGTTACGCAGTAGGTATTATTTACATTTTCTGTGATTCTTCACTAAATAACTCAGACTGTTAAATGGCTCTTTTGGGTGGAAATGCAACGGAGTCGTTGTCTCTCTGTTACCGCTTCGTAAAAGCAAAACGTAGGGAGGAAGGAATCCAATAAGCGACCTGAGTCGACCTTGCTGTGAATTGGTGCAACAGTGAACTGAAGTGTTGAATGTATCTGGAGGTGGATCAGGTACCAAACAGGGAATAACATTAAGAAAATATGACTTTTCTATGAATAACCCCAAACATTTAATTTTTCACTGTGTACCATTACATTCCCCCATTCCTCCATCTGTCAGAAATGATCAGTCTAGTTCAGATTTTTATCCTCTAAAACAAATTAATTTCTCAAAAGCCAAACAGCATAAACTTATTTTTATGTTTGAATCACACACATGCAGGAAACATACATCAGTTTCTGACCTACAGAATCGGAGCAGAAGATTTAGAGAACTGTTCAGTGAAGGAGGATGATAACCTGCATGCTTCTAGTTTTTCTAGTCTGCCTGAAGACTTTGGAAAGTTTGAAATGAAGCTCATAACTTTTGGGTCGATGTTCACATCAAGCATCAGAACCCATCTACCATCTTTACGAGTCTCCTCATGTGAACCCTGCTGCAGTAAAACTTTTCCTTTTTCCTCCCTCTGCCACCATATTTCCTTTTCTGTCATCTGCAGCAACATTTTCTCTTTATCTGCTCAGACCGCGGCCGCCTGCCGTGAAGGTCATTTGCCACCTCATTTGTCAGGAGTCTGCCTACGTTTCACACCTCAGTACTTACAATTTCCCTCCTGCATAATGATTTGTTCTGTTATTTATGTTTGTTTGTTCAAACTGCGTCCGACTTGTGTGAGTAATAACTTTATCTTCTCCTCCGGCGAATGTTTCTGGTCCATTTCTCCGTCTGAAGATGAAGTCCTGAATGTAAAACAGAACAGTTACTTTAAAGAACCAGAAACTTAATTAAAAAGTTGATCAGATGTTTATATTTTCTACTTGGGCAGAATAATTCATCGCATTTTAACCAACCTGCTGCCAGGGCTGAGTAAGCTCTGCGCTGGAGGCAACATGAAGCTGTCACAGAATGTTAACTCTAGAGAAAATCATCACTTTGCTTAAAAATGGTCTGAAAATAGTTGCTGAAGGAAAAGTTCTAACTGCTGCAAAGAGACTTTCTGTTGGCGATAATACATGCTGTCATTCCTGCTGAACCCAATCTGCAGGACTATAAATAGTTTTATTAATGTTCGATTAGTTCAGTGCTTCAATTCTGTCATATTTTAACAAAATTATTCACATATTTATAAATGGCACAGTTCCAAACTAAATATTTAAGTCATAAACTGAACATTTATCAGGTAAACTATATATTTAGTTATAGGAAGCAAAATATTTAGTTTATAAGCTGAATATTTAGCTCAAAATTAAATATTTATTTGGTAAACTAAATATTTAGTTCCCAATTAAAGATTTACTTTCCAAACTAAATGTTTAGTTTGGAACTAAATATTTATCTTCCTAATTAAATATATAATTTTCAAGCTTAATATTTCACTTTCTAATTAAATATTTAGTTTAAAATTATGACATTAATAAATGTCAGAATAACATGGTGACAAAATAACTTTTAAAAATGAATGCAAAGCAGCCAATCCATATTTTTTTCTTATGAGACTAAATAAACTAAAATGTTGCTGTTAATGTTTTACAGTGTAACTTTATAAATGACTCCATAGTTTCTTATTCTCATCTTTGTGGCTCTGATATCAGGAGTAAACACATTTTTGGATGTGTTGTATTGTTTTTTAGCACCAAAATTAAAGAAATGAACGTTGAAAACATTGAACTGACTGAAGCTGCATGAGTCACCTGAGCTCCATTTGCTTTAATGTTTCAGTTTTTAGATCTGAACAAGCTTGTGAGTGTGTGTGTGTTTACCAAATGTTTCCACCTTAGCTTCTCTGATCCTCCTTCAGTTTAAACAAAGTGTTGACCTGCTGGCCATCTGCCAGGACTTAATGCTCACTTAATGCTCAGCCACCGCTCTGCAGGCAAATAAAGGTTAATAATCACACAGAAATGCTCCTCAGGAAGCAGCGAGCTGAACGCCGCCTCACCAGGCCTTCAGCTGGAGATGAATCACAGTGAATGGTGAGGAAATTCCCTGCAGATTCAGAGCCGATCTGAGCGTCCTCGTTGACAGGAACGATGCGGTGGACAGAAGCTGGACGTTACAGCGGCTGGTCGGCTCACGTCTGAGCTGCAACCACCTGTTTATAACTTATTCATATCGTCTGACTCCTCACTTCTTCCAGCCTGAAGCATCATTTGGCAAAATGCTACAGCAATAAATTACATAAATAATATATGAAAAACATTAGCTTTCCACACGTTGTCTTCTGAGAAAGATGAACCATAAAAACTTCTGAATTGAAGGTTTTTTTCTTCCCACTTGGTGTAAAAATCGTTTCTTCCCACAGAATCAGTAGGCAACATAACAATTTAATGGCTTTGAACATCATAAGCAACTTATAACGGTAGTTTCATATTTCAGAGGAGAGACAGAAAAAAGGCAAACAAACGCCACATACGTGAAGTAAAAGTAATAAAACATTCTTGGATAGATGGAAAATAAAGAGACGTTGACATTTACAGCTGTGGAAACTCAGAAAATGTATTAATATTTGAAGAAATGATGTTTATAAAGGAACTCATAAATACAGTGGATCAAACCTATTCGGTTCAGTTTTCACAGATATTTCTGTGGAACTTTACTCCAAACTGTTTCCGAATCATCCATTTACTTGATTATTGATTATTTCATACATGATATTTGAAACAGAAAGCAGTTTGGGAAGCTGCTGTTTGCACAGCAGCCAATCCAGGAGCATCATTTATTTTCCTTTTTGCTGATTGGCTGAACCCCAAGAGTGGAGGTAAGGAAGACCAGGGACGTTAGCTTCTGTGCTAATGCTAAGATGGTTTCCGCAGTGCGTATTAATAAATATTGAAACATATCTGAAGAATTAAAATTAGTAATATTTGTGTGTTTTAGCAGTTAGTGGACATTAGTAACAATATCTGCTGTGGTCAGAGAACAGTAAAGCATATTAACAAACCTTAAAACAATTTATGTTTCAATTTGATGTTACATTAACAAACGGAGGATTTTTTCCACTTCAGATTCGAAGAAGCTCCAAGGAAATAAAAAGTTTGGTTCAATCGGTTTTCTCTGAGTCGTGACATTAAAACAGCAACTTGTCCGAGAAATATCAGTCCCAGTCCTGAATGTCTTTAATTGGACGCTCTCACCTGCAGATGTTTCATCAGTCAGGTAATGAGTTAATTAGCGTCTGAGTCATTTCTGCCTCATAACGAGCGCGCTGCGTTTTACTTGAAGACCTCCGTGGATGAATCACGGCTGATCCCAGAGCAGTTCTTTGTGCTGTTACTCACGCTTGGCGGCGCTGCTCCAGATGACTTCATCGGTACAGTCTGTTCCTCTGCTGATTGGCCCATCGAGGCTCACGGCCTCAGACTGGGCTGAACGGTGCACAGAACCAGTCTGCAGGGTTCCGGTTCTGACTGACCCACAGAACCGCTCTGCGCTCACCAGCAGGGGGTTTCATTCACTGGAGCGGGGTCCAGCCGACATCAGACCTGCTGATTGCTGAGCTTCACTTTTTAAGAAATATAAATACAGTGGATGTCATAGCAAGATCACTAAAATATAAAGAAGTCAACTTCAATCAGTCGATCAGGTTTATTTGTAAAGCACATTTCAGCATCAAGGCAGTTCAAAGGGTTTTACATTACAAAAATACAAAGAGACACCACAACCAGCAAACATTACATAAAATGCCGTCTTTCCACATCCAAATGTTGGTCAGTGTTTCATTTACTATGTTTCAAACGCAGCTCTGAGCAGGAGGGTTTTAGTCTGGATTTAAAGGAACTCAGTGTTTCAGCTGTTTTTCAGTTTTCTGGGAGTTTGTTCCAGATTTGTGGTGCATAGAAGCTGAATGCTGCTACTCCATGTTTGGTTCTGGTTCTGGTTGTAGAGCAGACTGGAGATCAACTTTTCAATAATTGCTATGCTCAGTGTTTCCTCAGTGTTTCTTCGTACCGTCTGACTTTAGTCGGCCAGGAGTTTTTATCTCGGTGTTTTTAGCAGCAGGTTCCCCCAAAGCTGCTGTGGCTCTTTTGGTCTTTTTATTCTCAGAAACTTTTCCATTTTCCACTTTGACAATCAGCTAGTCATAAACATGAGTATGGCAAATAACATTTCAGTAAGTTATTCATCTCTTTAATTGTCACAGTGTGGGAAAATTCAGACGTACGAACCGAAAGGTGTTAAATTTCTGTGTAAAATAAGAGAAAGTTTTGAGAAGTGGTCAGAAATAATATTCCATTTCAAAAGATGTGCAACAGAGTGGTTCAGGGTCCCTGCAGTTTGGGGCCCCGGTGGTTCAGGGTCCCTGCAGTTTGGGGCCCCGGTGGTTCAGGGTCCCTGCAGTTTGGGGCCCCGGTGGTTCAGGGTCCCTGCGGTTTGGGGCTCTGGTGGTTCAGGGTCCCTGCGGTTCAGGGTCCCGGCGGTTCAGGGCCCCACTGGTTCAGGGCCCCAGTGGTTCAGGGTCCCACTCCAGCGGGTCCCCGGCGGTTCAGGGTCCCGGTGGTTCAGGGTCCCGGTGGTTCAGGGTCCCGGTGGTTCAGGGCCCCAGCAGTTCGGGGCCCCGGTTCGGCCTTGGTCCCTCTGCTCTCCCTCCTGGTTACAGCAGCGTCTGAGGCTGCGCCGCCATGCTTTGCTCATCTGTCATGTCGTCACTGAAACCCTAAATTACGGCCGGCTGGAATTGATGAACTGTCACCTGTGACCCCGCCGGGTTTTCAGCAGCCTGACACGCCAGAATTAGCGGGTCCGTCCGCACTGAATGGCAAACGGCTTCATTTCTGAGGGAGCCGTGACATTTTCAAGAAGGAGGTGTCGCTCAGACTGATGCACTTCCAATAATGAATGCTGCTTTAATGTGACCGTGGCAAAATGAATGAGGGAGCTGAGAATACTTCAGAGGAGTTTAGGCTGACCCATTAATTCAGATTCTTCCAACAGTTAGTGTAGATGGTGATGGCTGTTGGCAGGAAAGTCCTGCTGTAGCAGTCTGTACTACCGTGATACTGAAGAAGCTTCTGACTGAAGATGCTCTGTTTCTCTAGACAGTTTTATGATGATCAAGGTTGTCCATAAGTTTCTTGATTATATGAAGGTGAAGATTTTCATCATCTCTAGAGGTTCCACAGTTGTCCCCACAAGAGAACTGGAACCAGGAAGGAACCGGAGCCAGAACAGAACCAGAACCAGCCTCTTTGTCTTCTTCTTGAGGGAACTGCGTCACAATAAAAAACATTCGGCATCGTAGACGTTACCTCATGTCTTCCTTTGAAAGTATTTTAATAAACTCAAATGAAAACGCAAAAATGACCCAACATTAAGCTCAAAATGAAACATTTCACACATGAAGGACAAACTACATTTATTAACTACGTCATTTAAATACTATATTCATTAACATTAGGGTCATTTTCACACTAATGCTAATGTCCAAACCTTCCTTGGTTACCTTTCTGGCGCACAGCAGCCTGGCAGCCAGACAGGAAGGAGACGGCAGTGTTGGTTTTTCAAAATAAATGACATTTTAAAATTTTATGACGTTTAATTTTATGGTTAGTATAAGTGTGAAAATATATATACCATGCCATATAAAACAGCTCAAACCTATAACCTTGATACATAAAGTTGTTTTGTTATTACAGGATATTATTTATTTATTACATATTAACACGTGTCTTATTACAGACCTGTGCTGTAAATGGCTATTTATCCCTGTATTCTGTTATTCCACCTTTAATTTTGTACATTAATGTACAAAATTAATGTACATTAATGTACATTAATGCTGTTCTCGTGGGTTTTCCCTCCCATCAGTCACACCGCCCACTGTTAGGGACGGTGGAGAGGAAATGTTGAAAAGCATCCGACTCTTTCTGGATTTCTGTAACTCTGTTCCTGGGAATCAGCAGAAGGAAGAGCTACAGTAGAGACAGGGCGGAGGAGCGGAGGTAAAAATAGACTGAATAGCAATGAGGCGGCTTTCCCTTCTGCCTGGAGCCGTGCGTGGGGAGGAACTGGAGGTTCAGGAGGGAGGCGTTTTACCCCGCCTAATCCAGCGAGCTCTGACCGCCTTGGCTCCGAGTCTCCCGCATGAGGAGAAGTGGAGCAGGGGGATGATGGAGCCTCATTGGAGAACGTTCCACCTCCATTTTGGCGTCTTGATGAATGAATCGTCTTTAACCGGCTTCCCTGCGGCAGAGCGGGAAAACAGATCTGTTGGTCATGATTGTAAAATCATCTCGGGGGAGTTTTTATGGGTGATTAATTCAGAGTTTACCGGTGGTGATAAACATGCGAGCGCCGCGATTAGACTCTGTCTTTATCACTCTGAGCTTTACTTACAGTTTGGATGATTTCAGCCAGCAGCAAAAAGTTAAATGTCAAATCAGAAAGAGCAAAGATCAAAAAACGGTTGAGTGAACACATGTTCAGAAAAACTGATGT
>NW_015112974.1:344850-384406 GCF_001443285.1 Poecilia latipinna
GATGTATGAACTGTAATCTGGACCCGACCGTCTGTTGACTTTATACAGATATTAATCTTTTGTTTATGTAACTTCTGTTCTTAAGTTCTGTTTGTTTGATTATGTGTGGCACATTTCAAGCTGCAGGCACCTTTTTGTTTTTGGATAAAAATAAAAAATAAGATCATGAAGTGCCAGAGAGAAATGAGTTGGATGGCGCTGAGAAACAGCCGGATTCAGCAGACGGACAGAAGTTACAGTCAGAAAACAGATGCTGCTTGTTAAGAAGTAAGAAATACTCCATTTTCCATAATTTCCCTCCATTTATCAAGTGATTTCTAGGAAAAATTCAGATTATTGCAATCAGATCCCTAAGATCAGAAACTGAAAAGTTAAAGGTGGAGATGTACCATAATACCTTCAATACTTCAGATCAAATAAACTTTAAAAATAACTCAAGTAAATACAAAAAGCAGTTTTTAAATCATTATTTCGTTTATTAAGGGAAAAAGCTACTTAAAAGATAAATTCCTCTCATTAAATCATAAATTAAATTTTATTAAACACGTTTTAGGTTCAGTTTCACCCTCTACACCCAGACCTGCTTTTCCTCATTCCAAATCAAGAGATCCCTGCTGGCAGCATGAAGTAGGCCTTCAACAGCACATCGAGCTCAGATTTAAAGAAGTTTGAGATCAGATGTCTGATCCTTCAGACACCCAGAAACTAAGTCCACTGCCAGCAGTTACCTAAAGGCCAAAACAGAGCCAACCTGTGTGTCATTTGGTCATTTAACACAGACTCCAGAAATCTGGAGGAATGAAGAAGAAGAAACACTTTGCTTAAAGAAAAACCATAAAGAGTTCGGAGGCGACAGAAACAGAGAAAGAAGTTTCCTCTGATCAGTCAAAACATTTTGACCTTCATGCCAAACTCATCTGGTTCACTGGAAAACATGAAGGCGGAATAAAAGCTGCTACTCTGAAATACCTGAGCCTACAGAGGGCGGTTTGTTGGTGGATGTTTGGGATGAACTTTAAGGGATAAAACAAGCAAACAAACAACAACAAAAGATTCTGACTGCTGATTGGTCCGGCCTGAAACCTCCCGAACCTCCCGATGGCCCGCCCTGCTCCTGGGCCGACGTTTTAAAAGTAAAAAACTTAAAGTGCAGCATAAATAAACGTAAAAATGGTTTGTGATATACCAAACAATTTCCATTTAAGACGTTTAAAAAGTTTTTATCTGCATCAGCTCCATTTGTACCATTATTGATCTACAGTCGGGGACGCATCATATTATTCCAAATGTATGTGTGTTAGAATGGCTTAGTCAAAGTCCAGACCCTAAATCTGTCTGTTCTGTTCAAACTGTAACATCGCATCAGGAAAAACAGAAGATCCCCTTTAGTGGTCATAATGTTATGCCAGGTTGCCGTAAGTAGAGTCAAGTTTGCAGCATTTCAGCTAAAATCCCGAGGAAATCCGTGGGAACGGATCCAGAATGTAGGCTGGCTGCCTGATCCAAAAGTGACCCAGTTACGGAAGGAGGCGCGAAGCGGCGGAGAGGAAGAAGGAGGCGCGATGAGCGGAGCGGAGAGGAGAGAGTTAGCAGACAAAAGGATGAGCTGAGGCGCGTGGGATGACACCGTGGGTTAGGCGGGAGGAGAGAGGGAGCGCAGACACACGGAGGGTGACGTCAAACCCGAGCGGAGTGGAGCTGACCAGCCGCCGCTCTCTGCGCCTCTGCACGCGGCCGCCGCGGCTCTGAAACACCGCGGAGGTCTTACAGGGAGGGACCGGAGGAAGAGGAGGAGGAGGAAGATCAGCCTCGCCTCGCGCTGAACGGGGAGGCATCGGACGCGTTATTTATTTACTGGTTGGAGCGTGCCTGCTCGCCTCGCGCTGTCAGACAGGTGTTACCAGCGCGCGGGATGGAGCTTTGATCCACGCCGGATCCTGAAGGTGGAGGCTCGCGCGCAGCAACAAGTTTGAGGTTCCGAATTTCCTCTGGATTCATAAATCGGATTTTATGAAGTTCTTGTTCTGCTTTTCTTTTTTTCTCCACGCCTGGTGATTCTTTTGGGAATCTTTAAAGGAAAACTAGGAATTCCTGCAGCGTGTTAATCCCGCTCTGGTTCTGGTTCCGGTTCGGTTGGACTCGGATCCTCCGACCCGTTACCAAACAGAGTCCCTTTCTGTTCCACGGTCCCGGCTCTGCGTGGCGCCGCGACCCCCTGATGGT
Organism: Poecilia latipinna; assembly: GCF_001443285.1. Taxonomy (NCBI): domain Eukaryota; kingdom Metazoa; phylum Chordata; class Actinopteri; order Cyprinodontiformes; family Poeciliidae; genus Poecilia; species Poecilia latipinna. The sequence goes on from NW_015112974.1 coordinate 347,074, forward strand.
GTCCGCGGTCCGGTCACAGTGGCTCGAGCTGCGGTCGCTGCTCGGACGCGCCACGCGGTGATTTTCCCACGCGGGGATCATGATGGCTGGTCCGGCAGAGGCGAGATCGGTTCGGAAGGTTCTGTAAGGGATCCGCTGTCTTGACAATGACCTCCAGCCGCGCTGTGCCCCGCGCCGTTCCCACCCCAACCCGAAAGAAAAGCACGCGCCCTCGGTTCGATGCGCACGAGAAGACGTCGTGTCCCCAGAACCGCTGATCCGACTGAGAGTCCGGAGGAGCAGGAGGAGAGGAGACACTGAGACAGACGATCGGAGCTGAGAGGTGGTGATGGAGCTGTCGGAGGTGCGCTGCTCCAGCGCGAGTGAGGAGCTGTACACTATCAACAAGACGCCGAGCAGCAGCGGCAACAGCAGCGGCAGCGGCGGCGGCGGCAGCGCGCGGCCCAAGCGGCTGCTGTGGCAGAACGCGGTGCGGCACATCACCGAGCAGCGCTTCATCCACGAGCAGGGCGGCGGCGGCGGGGGGGCCAAAGACGACCCCTTCGACCCGATCCAGGGCGCGAGGAAGCAGTCCGCGGGCCGGACCTCGGTGGGGGACCGGCACAATAACGGCGGGACCAAAGTGTTCCCCGAGCGGGCGAGCAGCGACCTGGGCTTCCTGCAGATCGACTGCGCGCCCAGTAACTCGGACTTCTTCCTGAACTGGGGCTACACGTACCGGGGCGTGATTTTCCCCACGCTGCGGAACGCCTTCAAGTCGCGCGATCTGGAGCGGCTCTACCAGCGCTACTTCCTGGGCCAGCGGCGGAAGTCCGTGGTGGTGATGAACATCCTGGACGTGGTGACCAAGCTCACCCTGCTGGTGCTGCACCTCACCCTGGCCTCCACCCCCATGGATCCCATCAAGGGCACGCTGCTGGGCTTCTTCACCGGCATAGAGGTGGTCATTTGTGCCTTAGTGGTGGTGCGGAAGGACACCACCTCGCACAGCTACCTGCAGTACAGCGGCGTGGTCACCTGGGTGGCCATGGCCACGCAGATCCTGGCGGCCGGCCTGGGCTACGGGCTGCTGGGGGACGGCGTGGGCTACGTCCTGTTCACGCTGTTCGCCACCTACAGCATGCTGCCGCTGCCGCTCACCTGGGCCATCCTGGCCGGCCTCTTCACCTCCGGGCTGCACATCCTGGTCCAGCTGTTCATCTCGGAGAGCGCGCGCTTCTTCACCAACCAGGTGAGTCCTCAGCGCCTCACCTGTCACATCCCCTTCATTCGCTGCTGCTTCAGGTTCAGAAACTTTGGTTTCCATTTGTGATTTTCCTGAATTTGGCCGTGGAGCAGAGCGGGAATCTGCGGTCTGTTTTTCCTAATCACATGTGGCAGTTTGTTTGTCTGCAGTTTTTCCGGCTGCTGAGCTTTCAGCACCGGGAACTGTCCACCACCCGGTGTCAGAGGAGTAGCTCCCCCTACCGGCCAGCACTATGTTTCTGCTCAGCTGCTCACTTCGCAACATTATTAGCTTAAATCTAATTTAAAAACCTTTTATTGACTGTATTCACTGGAAATAGGATCGGATCAGAATGTACTAGAGACAGATCCACATTAGCAAATGAATGAATCTTGATTTGCATCAAGCTGCAGCTGAAGGACTGATGGTGGAGCGTCAGACCCGGAGCTGCAGTTTGTTGCTTTATGATAAAATCTGTTTACTCACGCAGACAAACATTTGCTGCTTTACAGAAGCTGAGTGGGTTTGTCTTCACTCAGAACCGCCCGTTTTTTCAGTTTTTCTGCTCCAGTCTTTTACAGAGGCGTTCCTTCTCCTTTTTATTTAGTTTTTAAGCTGATAAATCACCGGAGGTGTAATTATGAAGGGAAATCTCTGAAATGTTTAAATTCAGCCCTTTTCTTTGTAGAACCGATGTATTCATTAGTATGTTTCTGCCAGCCTCCTGGAACGCAGAATGTCTGTGAACTTTCATTTCACCACAGATTCTCAACTGAACTAAAGTCTGAACTTTGACTAGGCCGTTCTGACACAGTAAGCCTTGATCTGAACCGCTCTGCGGTCATTCTGGATGAATGCTTAGGATCGTTATCCTGCTGGAAGCTGACCCTGCTCAGGTCTTAGGTTCCCTTCAGCTTCCCCACAGCATCATGCTGCCACCACCCTGTTTTTCTTCCCACAGTATTTTGCAGTAAAAAGGTTTCATTTTGCACATGTTTGCTGCATATTTTGATTAGTTAATTAAACAGATTTTAACTGTTAAAATCCGTAAAATGATCTGATTGGATGCTGGAAAAGAGTATTGTTGTGTGCAAAGTTGTGCTAGAAGGAGTTAGCCTAGCACGGAAGCTATGCTAGCCCAAAATAGCATCTCAGGGCTAAACAGGTAGCAGCTAACGCTAACATCAGCGTCCATATTTGTACAGAAGCTCCAGGAATGATCAGGACTTCCTGAAACTCTGGAAAGAAAAACACTTTACTCCAATCTGATGGTTTAATCATCTAAATAAGATTAAAAACTTTAAATAACTTTGTTGTTGCATTCATGTTTACTTATTTAATAAATTAGCAGCAAACTGTTTCTCATTTTGGAAATATATGGGTTTTAGTTAAAATGCAAATAATTCCGATTAATTAATTACAGAAACTGAAAATTACTTGATTTAAAGTTTAACTGAGCCCACCACTGAAATGTAGACAGAAATCTCTTTGGCGGTAAATTAAGCGCCACGTTGTGTTGGACTGTCTTAAAATACCCACAAACACTTTGAGGTGTGTTGTTGTAACTTGACAAAAGGTGGAAAAGTTTAAGAGGTGTGAATATTTCTGGAAGTCACTGGACTTTGACTGGACCACAGTAGTGATTGGAAAAGGTTCTGAAAACTGTTTTATAAATTATTCTCTTAAAAATATTAGATGCTAAAAGCTAGTTTGCGTCTCCTGTTAGTTGTTAGAGCTGGAATTTCCTGAATTTGTATAAATTGAACTCTTCTTTGCATCCATCAAGCAGTGCTGTGGGATTGTTTTGACGGAGCAGCACTGAAACCAACACGGAGCTTCCTGACGTTCTGAAATGGAATAAAGATTGTCATGATTGCTCAGCAGAGGACTGGAGGCTGGTTCTCAGCTGGGTTTGGATTCTCTGCCTCTAAATTTTCACTCTTAAAGGTGAAAATCTCACTAGAGAAATCTGCTAGAGGTGCCAGCCAGCGCGGCTGTGATTCAATCAGCCACACTGATTGTTCATCTTTAGAAACTTTGCTCTTTTTTAACACCTTTGACTCACAGACTCAGCTTGCATTTTTTGTAAGTTTGGCATCTTCTGCAGATCAATTAGTGGATAGCATTCTTGGAGAAGCTGTTAGCTGGTCCAATGCAAGCCTCAGCTTCCCCTTCCCCGGCAGGACACGCTGATAACAGCAGCATTCATTCTGCCTCTAATATCTCAGCTGGAGTTATGTCTGCTGTGGAATTGGTTTTTGCCTTTTGCAGCTTGATAACACCAGCTGATTCCTCCTCTTATTGTCGAGAGGAATCTGCAACAAATCAGTCTGCATGGACCCGAATGTTCTCTCTCTCTCTCATGAGATTAACCGCGCTCTCTCCAGGAGCGGTCGCAAAATGGGTCTAAATTTAATCTGGAGCCCTGATGGATCAGACATCAGTATAAACGGAGACAAAAGCAGCTCAGAACATGACCCACGAAGCTGAGAATACCAAAATCAATGCTGGGATGCTGCAGTAACTCATATAGAGAGGGTCTTAAAGGCTTACAGACCCTGGTAGGAGGGTCAGCTGTTTGTTTTATAAAACAGAGACCAAACTTTCTACCTGAGCTGCAACATGTTGAATGTGCAATTCAGCAGAAAACAAAGAATAAGGAAGGATTGTACCGTTTGGATTCACTGGACCGCAGATCATCAAAGTCCAGGACATTTCAGTCAGACCTGGATGTTTCCTTTGGACTAATAGTGCAAATTATTACAGTAAAAATATTCCAAATGTGTATAAAGACATAAACATATGTATCCTCACCCATCAGGTCATGTTTTCATGTTTCCCTTTACCAACTGAATTTGGGGATTTTTGAGCCTTTTAAACCAATTATTGTAATAAAACGTTTCCCATTTTAATGACGTGGATGAACTTTGTCACTTCGTACATTTTCAACTTTGGTCATAATATTTATAAAACGCTAAAGTAACAATATGTGGCAAAATCAAAAACAGGACTTTGCTGTTTGCGAGTTTCACACCAGTGAGACAAACTGACAGACGTCTTAATGTTAGCGTTAGCTTCTGCTAGGTTTTTTATATCTGTTTAGTAATTTAGCAATAACTTCTGTAATGTTTTTATATGTTTAGTGGTTTGGCGTTAGCTTCTGCTAATTTAGCGCAAAGATTCTTGTTCAGTGAATTAGTGAACTAACGTTCTGGTTTTCTGTGCTCAACACTGGCAGTTGCTACCATCGATTTTAGCCCAAACCTATTTTCTCCTTATCTATGGCAGCCATTTTGAAAAATGTCCACCAGAAAATGGAAATGCAAGATGAAGAACATACATAATGATTTCTGTGGTTCAAAGTATGAAGGTTATGATCAGACACCAGACACATTCATCTGGTTGGTAATTTTAGTGCAAACATTTATGTTCCATGGCAGATATTGATGACCATCTTGAGAAATTCTGTATGATTTGACAACAAAAGTCTTCATCTGGGATAAATATTGACAAAATTAGTGCAAAAATAAATGTTCTTTGATGACCAAAACCAAAATTCAAATGGTGGCCATATTGCATTTTTCAGTTGGTTTAAAAAAAAAAGACAAAAAAGTTGAGAACATCTATGTAATGTTAGGTTCTTGTGACGGCACCTTGGCTTCTGTGTTGCAGATTTACTTATAGAAAGTCGCAGACGCTGTGATCAGCTTTCAGCTTTAAAATTTAAAATGCTTTGATTATGTTTATTTAGAGAAAGTGTTAGGAGAGCCAGTGGTTCCTTCTTTATGTGGGATTTTAAGGTGCCAGTAAATGTGGACGCCAACATTAACAGAACGTTCATGTTTGTAGTTTTACCTTGTTGCAGAATTTAAAGCAAATAAAGTTTTACATCAGATCAGGCGAGTTTAGCTTAGTCATATGATAAATTCATTCGTAATCTTTTTATTCGCAGCAGAACTGGTAAAAAAAAACATGTCAGTTTGCAGCCAGGACTTATTTTCAGCTCCTGTGTTGACGCAGCTCAGAGGCATCAGGGGAACTCCAGGAATACCTGACAGAGTTCTGCTGGGTTCCTCACGATGCCGCCCACAGTAAGACTCACTGAGCATGCTCAGTGCAGCCGGGAGCGCTGCAGCGCTGCACCGGCCTCAGTCTGAGGCTGCAGCAAAAGTGCTGCAGCCAACTGCGTGCTGCACTGCTCACGCAACAGTCAAATCTCTGACACTTACTGGAAGTCAGGTTTATCTGAGCTCAGGTTTCAGTCCCTTAATGGAGAAATTTAACAGTAAAAACCTGTAATTATCTCTTCATCACGGCTTAATGGAGAGAAAAAGTTTGACTATGTCTGCGTTGGGACTGAGTGGGACCGTCTGAAAACTAAACCAAACTAAACCAAACACTGCAGCAGAGAAGCTTTTTCCTCTTTCTGCCTGAACATTAAACATTTACAGGGAAAACACTGGAGTTTTATGATGGAAACTTTGCAGCAGCTCTTGACATTTTAGGAATTCATATGTCAGAAAAAGTTGACCAAAGTAGAAAAAAATTACAAAGAGTGCGGAAAAAATCTAAGTGATCATTATTATTATTTTGTTTACAGTAAGTCTGAATTTACCAGAGCAGGAGAAATCAGTGGAACAGGAAGAAAGTTTAACCTAGATGTTAAATGAAGATGATTGCAAACATGTAATTGAGTGTCTGTCGGTAAAGGTCTCCTTTCCAGGGCTGAGTTTGTCATGGCTGACAGACCCCTGCCTGCTGATACGATAATTAAAGTCATGTTCTGCATAAGTTGGTGATCTGTGGGAGCGCTGGCTGATGAGAGCATTAATTAGCATCCAGCTGTGCCGAGATACGTCTTTGCTTGTGTCTCCACTAACCTGCCGTAATCCCTGCAGGGGGGAGGATGCTTTACCTTCAGCCCACCTGCAGACTCTCACCTGTTTACCTGTTCACCCAGACCGACTTCTTCTGGCTGCAGGTATGGCTGCAGTGGGACAGGTGGGACCAGTGCAGCGCTGCAGATGCAGTGGCGGCGGTGGGATTAGGACGACTCAGGCTGGACGCCTGGTGGCAGGAAGACTGAAACATCCTAAACTCAAACAGAGTTAATGTCTTTTTCCAAAAATCTGGAATTTGTAGGTTAAGGAACCGGGAACTCTTTACTCTGTGCTGGTCCGGTGGAGTCTCACTGACTCTGCATGTGCTTTCATGAAGCTTTTTTTTGGTGTGGTTTCTGGAACTGGGAGTCTGTTCTCCTGACGCTCCCTGGCAGAATGCCGCCCTGTGCAGAGAGCCGTATCACTCGTTAATACTGCCTGCTCTCAGGTTCTCCACTTCTCTCCTCCTTCCTTGTCTGACTGAGCTTCTCGTTTGGTGGTTCTCCTCTCTGTTGTTAAACAGTGATGAGGTTGTTCTGGTCAGTAAGAGGATCCGGTGTGAATGCTAACACAACACGTTAGCATCATGAAGGCGCTAGTAACGGTGTGTATTCTCCTCACACACACCCTGAGCTGTGTGCGCATTGATTAGCTGCACTTCCCGTTTCCTCTTTCAAGGTCAAACCGGGCTTACCGGAGCGCCGGCTGCACTGAGGAGATAGAGGCGGGAAAATAACACAAAAAAGCCAAGTGTGGATTTGACACGGAGACGACACGTGTGTGTGTGTGAGCGTGTGTGTGTAGGTGTTTGTGTGTGTTTTCAATCTTGTTGCCTTCAGCGAGCCCTCAGGAGAGGAGGGTGTTGTAGATTTTAGCATTCAAACAGGTTTCCTGTTCGCCTCTTGCAGCCACTCTAACGGGTTTTTTTAATGCCTGTTCAGCGACGTTTGCTTTGAACAGACGTCACATTTTCTGCACGGCTCACATCTTCAGAGATTTCCTCCTGAAGCTGTTTGCACCAACAACCGCAGCTGATCAAGGAAGCCTTGTTTGAAGATGGGAAATGAATTATTTACTCTAAATGTAAAAGTTCTCGCAGCTCTGTCCGTTTTATCTCCGCATGGAGACGATGTGTTGCTGTGGTTCCTTTATGCGTTCGGTGAGTTTAGTCGTGTTTCATCTTGGCTCCAGACCAAACTAACAGTGAAAATGTTTCACATCACCTCAGCTCTCATAAGGTTGAAATGGTTTTTGTAACTCTTTTTACTGCCTCATCAAAATCCAACAGGAGTTCAGCATAAAAGTTCTGTTAGGCTGCATTCACACCAGCCCTGTTCGGTCCGCTTTAATCCAACTCGGCCCATTTGTCTGGGAAGTCCGGTTCGGTTGGGTAAGGGGTTAATGTGTATTCGCACCAAAAAAGTGAATTTTGCTCCTCGGTCCCTTTTCAATTAAAGTGAACTCTGGTTCGGTTTCAGTGTGAACACCAAGCGAACCAGAGACCGCTCCAAAGGCAGGAAGTGGACTATGGTGCAGGGCATTCTGGGTAAATACGACCAAAACAAATGCAAGTTGAGCACGTTAAGCTAAAGACAAAAGGTAAATCTGACAATCTCTAAAATCTGACATCACTCCATTTTTGTTTCTATTTGGTGAAGAGGGAAGTTCTGGCCCGTTTGGTTCAGGTCCATTTGGTTGAGGTCCGTTTGGTTCTGGTCCATTTGGTTGAGGTCCGTTTGGTTCTGGTCCATTTGGTTCAGGTCCGTTTGGTTCAGGTCCATTTGGTTCTGTTTGGTGTGTTGGACCTCTTATTGGTCGTCCCTCAGCTGCTGCTCGGTTCTGCTCAGGAACTCGGCAGCCTTGTGGGTCTTGACAGTTTCTGGTTGACCTTTGCGGACCCGGTGCCGGTCCAGGCTGCGTTCATGTCTGAGCTCTCTTCCCTGCGTGGCGACGTTTCATGGGCCGGCCGGCCCGGCGGCTCGCCGCCTCGGCCCGATGAAAGCTGCTCCTCTGGGACGGATGGAGGGAGGAAGCTCCAGCTCCTCCTCCTCACCTCTCCCTCACCCTCCGCCTCCTCCATCTCACCCGTTTCATGCGGTTGATCTCAGACAATCTCACTGTTACCAGACACTGCACTCAGTCGCTCTTAATATTTAATGACATCTCAGAGTTTCTGTGCTTTTAAAGGCCGAGTTTCCCAGTGACATTTCTGCCCACGACCTCCCAGACTTTTCAAAAATTACCAGAGTCTGAAAGCTTTATTCGTCCACCGTCTTCATACATATCTCATGGGTGAAGACAGGAAATGACATCAGGAAGTAAACACTTTTCATATCTGGTGAAATTACTCCCCAGCTTCTCCAGAAGACTCAGTTTCAGTGAGAACAGGGCGAGTTGTTGAGCTGAGAAATAACTTGAAGCTCCTTCCAGATCATTTGCTGATTATGTAAGAGATGCCTGCATCGGCGGGGCTTTCAGCGCCGATACGGAGACGTCCAGCTGGAGGGGGAAGCAGCCGGCTGGTGGGCTTTGTTGGCGCAGCAACTGTGGAGGACAATCTGGCATTAAAGCGCTGCGGACTGTTGTGCCAGAACCTCATGTTGGTACGCACCGATCTTATGCTGCGTTCCTGCCATCCTCAAAGTTAAGGCAAACTTTTAATTCTGCTGCATTTATTTAGTGGAGGAAGTTTCAGAAGTTTGGAGCGTTCAGACCGTTCCTGCTCTACAGCCTGATTCCTCTCAGGGTCTACAGGTCAAAGGTCAATTGGTTGATTGTGTGTCTGGTGAAGCTTCTTTATTCATTAACACCAGTGGCGACCAATCTTTACTTAGCTACTGCAACATTCTGGTTCATCCAGGAGTTCATGATGCCATTCACTCTATCGACTTTGTGACTGCTGCCAAATCTAGAGCCGTTTTTCTGTTGTTGGTGACTTTTTGAACAACATGTGAGAACAACATGTGAGAACAACATGTGAGAACAACATATGAGAACAACATATGAGAACAACATATGAGAGCTCCAGTGGCTCTGCAGCTGCTGTCCTGACTGCCTGATGAAACCTGGAATACTGTCCTAGTGGTTCTGTATGTAAACCCAACAGCCCTGATTCCAGCCTGCATGGTGAACCAGACAGAGCCCAACTTCAACATCCATTCTTGACGACAATGAATTCAGTTTAAATAAGTTATAATTAGGGCCAGAGCTCTGACTCATTAGTTGTGATTAAGTAATTACATATAAACCTTTGCTTTGTGTTCCTGTTACTCTCATAAATCTGACAAACAAGCTACAGCAGTGATGGATGACTAAGCAGCTTCTCTCGGCCTGATGGGAGTTCATTTCTGTTTCTAAACGGTCTGATTGGAAAAGACTATTGTTGTGTTCAAGTTGTGCTAAAAGCAGTTAGCCTATCAGCGAAGCTATGCTAGCATAAAGTAGCATCTCAGTGCTAAGTAGCATATAATGCTAATGTCAGCGTCTGCAGTCCACATTTTTAAAGAAGCTCCATGAAACTCTGGAAAGCTGAATGACTAGATTAGGTTTAATAGGTTTAGTGATTTAAATAACAGATTAAAAACTGTAAAACTTTTGTTTTTTAGCTGTTATGTCTATTGAGAAATTTAGCAGCAAAAAAGGGGTTTTGAATTGAGAATGATGTTTATTTTGTTTGGTTTTCAATTAAATGTGATTAATAAATGACAGATTGCAATTAACTTGATTTAAAACTTTAATTGCTTCTCACCATGAGTTAGATTTATATATCAGGAACATTTGGTGTGATGGAGGCACCGGCAGCTTTCTGTAGGCTCTGCAAACCGACCAAATGATGTCTTAATGTGTTCTGCTGAACTGCAGCGAGGCGCTAGACCTCACCGTTTGTCACCTGGTCCGTCCCGTGACCTTGACCTCTGAGACCAAACGAAATGGTCTGCCTGGAGGATTTACGGCCCAGCGGCCGGGTTGTAAAGGTGATGAAAAGGAGCCCTCGCAGCACCTCATTTCCTCCTCTCTTCTGGGCTCTTAAAGCTTTTTGTGGACTTTGAGTGCCAGAGGAGCGTATGGACCAGATAAATCACCTCTCTGCAGCGCCGTCAGTCCTGAAGCTGGAGGGAATCAGGAGGATGTTCTTGACTTGTTCTTCCTTTCAGAGCTTTTGTTGGAACTTGAATGTGAATTTAAACACTCCAGCTTCCCTCCAGTGCGCTCAGCGCCGTCGACCGACCTCCGGAGAAAGTTACCTGGAAGTCATTCTCATTTTCTTCCTGAATGTTGACTCAGCAGTCCTCTTCGTCTATTATCAGTCGGCCAGAAACACATTCATCTCAATGAAAGCCGTGACGTCTTCCTCACTGAACTGAACTGCTGACAGAACCTAATTACAGCTCATTGTGTCTCTGCCGGTGAGCAGGACACACATACATTCTCCAATAAGAGCTGCTGGACATGAACTGGGCAAACTTGTTTAAGTTTTTCCCCTGATGCATCTGATGCAGGCAGAGCGTCAGCACTTCAACGCTTTCACGACGCATTCAGGACTGCAGCAAATTTTAATGCTCCATTTATGGTGAGCCTTTTTTGTTTTGTTTTTAAGTTGGTTCTTGTGTTTGGTGCTTATGCTGTGTTTATGTTTAATCAATAGTTTTGGTTGGAAGCGAATGTGTGGACTGGTAGGCTACAACTGAGTTTCCCATTGGGATTAATAAAGCTGTCTGAGTTGAGGTTTTTAGGTTGTGATTGGTCTGCTTTGACCTTTTTTTGACTTTTATTGTTCAGTTGACACACGTCCATCACTCAATGGACACAAAATGTCCAGAAACAGCTGATTGCATGTTTCCCCCACAGGATGAATCAGGCATTAAAAGTGACTGGCTGTGGCTGAAGGCTGAAGGACGAGGCGTATCGATTAGCTCCGGCTCATTGGTTGGACCTGTGGTCCTCACCTGGCTGCTCTGCAAAGGTCAACAAGCCTGCTAACGAGCAGAAACAGATTGAGGATGACACATGGCTGGTTTATGACTTCGCTGACATGTTCAGCATCATGTATTGGTGAGCAGACCAAGTTAGACTCTCTGTGGCTTCATGTGACACAAACAGTTCCTCTGTCTGCAGGAGGGTTGCAGCGTTTTTAATTTTAGCCGTGTAGAAAACCAGAGAATCCAGATATAACAAATTCACAAAACTCAAAATCACTTCAAAATTGTATATCTCCATTATCATCATGTTTCCACCTGCACAGTCTGATGATATGGGCAGGTTATAACGGACTCCAGTCTAAAAACATGAAAGGTCATGGAGGTCAAAGAGGGCAGAACACAAAACGTCTGGATTGAGACAAACCGCCTCAAAGTTTCAGGAGGTTTTATACTTTAGACATCTGTCAAAGCAAAACAACATGGCTGTTTACTATAGTAGCTAGAGCTAGCACCATTAGCATAAGCTAACACCAGCAGCAGAAGCTATGACCAGCAGCAGGAACTAACACAAAATACCAAACTGAAAGATAATAGATGGGTGCGTAAAGTTAGAGTTTTCATTCTGGTATATCTGAGTAAATGTTTTGATCTGATGCTAACCGTAAACAGCTTCAGATGGAAACTGGAGCTTTCTGCAGCACATGCTCTCCATGTTAGCATTTTCAGGTAGCAGCAGCACAAATACCGTGTTCTTCAGCTGAGTCACTCCTCTTCATCCGTTTCATCTTCATTTCCCTTCAGCCCGTTCTGGTTCAAACTGAAGCGGCTGAACGATGCAGAACTTACTGGCTTGGCTGGACAGCGCTAGCGCTGTACCACCTAGCATACACCATCTACCCAGGTTGCATTGCAGTGTGAACAACATGGCAACGTCGTTGTGAGAATATTTTCTTTTATTTATGAACATGCAACAGTTTACAATATTTTTACTGTATTGTTTTTACATCTGAAATATTTTTTCTCAAATAAAGCTCGCTGTTGCTAATTATGCATAAATTTAAGGGGCCATCTTAGATTTCTTTCTCTTTAGGGAAGGAGATTTTCAGTAATACAACTTTTACTTTTTTATTTGCCCATTGTCATCTAAATTATGATTTGTCTGTGATTATAAACTAGTATATTCACAAGATAACTTGGATTTCCAGCTTTGTTTGATGTTTGCTAAGCTTTTAAAACCCCTTTTATTCACTGGAGTATTGTCTGACAAACATGCCAGACAATAAAACAAGTCGTGTCCGTTCCTTAGGACACGACTTTCCTCTTCACTTATCCCCAAATACTGTGTGAAATATGAGTCTGATGTGCAACATTCGCCCTGGTTAAACCTGAGAACATATTGAGAGCTTTTAAGCTCAGAGTGGGGGCGATTTCCAGCTCGCTCTTCACACTAAGAACGATTTTCAGACGGGATTACCTCCAAGCAGTAATCTATCCAGAGAGCAGGGCCGACGGCCAGCAGCTCGGGTCACCGTTTAACGAGATTAATGTTGGATCGCGGTTATCTGTTTAAAATAGTGCAAAACAACAGCAGGTATACAGAGAAATAAGAGAATGGTGTTTGTGTTTGGCACAGCCGGGTGAAAATGTTCACTCAGAGGCGTCTAGTCCATCAGATTAAGCTGAGAATGAGGAGAACCAGATTTATTCAGCGCTACGTTGTTTCAGCTAAAATACAATCTGTTGTTCATTAAAGAGCTACAGAGGTTCCAACAAGCCCAAATAAATGTCTCCAGACGTAGAACAACGCTACATTTACAGTCAGAACAGGACAGAAACCAGATCAGACGGAGTCCTGACTGGGTGAGCGGATTCTGCCGCGCTCGGCGCTGATCGCAGCGTTTTGTTTTTTTGCATGGCAGTGACATGACCATGCTCACAGCAGGCTGTCCTGGGGCTGAGCGCAGGTTGGCACCCTGCTGTTGCACAGCAACGACTATCTGTCACATGTGATCGCATCGCGGCAGCAGCAAAACCATCAGCTCTGGAAAACATCACAGAGGTCCAGTGGAAGTCTGCTCTCATCCAAGCTCTTCATCAGAAGTGACCCGATGATCTGTGGTGACTAGCTAAACACATTTCCCTTCGTTGTTAAAGAATGGTTATGAATTATTTCCATTTGAAAAGGTAATGGTGGTGATTTGCAGCAGCTTGGTGTCCCAGTATTGGAACCAACCGGAGAGGCAGCTGGAAGGTTTCTGCAGAGCATCACTGCCTGTTCTCCTGTTCTCTCTGCAGATCGGCTCGGCTTTACGCCAAATGTTGTTGAGATCAAACCAGCAAATCAGGAAGTAAAGGAAACATACGAAGGGATGGAGAGAAGAGGCACAGAAACAGTTTCAGATCTGCAGTTTGTAGATGAAGATGTGAAGCTTCATGGTTAACTCCAGATCCTGCTTTAAGGAACATTTTGCATTTAGTTGTGGCTCTGTTTTGTGTCAGTGTCTAAATTATGAGACTCAGATTAGCGAGCAGCCTGCTCAGGATAAAACTGTCTGCAGAAAGTGTCGGTCTGTCCTCTAATTATGCAACAACAGGCAAACGCTGACTGATTCCAGAAACTTTAAAGGTTTCATTTGTCACTCTGCAGAAGCTTGACAGCATCAAACCTTTACAGTAACTCTCCCTTTATACGCCTGGGTTTCCCTCCATCTTCTATTATCTGTCACACAGTGGGGCCTTCATGCTTTCCATTAACCATTAACTGAAATTATGAAAATGAATTTGATTAATGGAAACATGGCAATTTAGAAAAAAAACTCATGTTCTTTAGGAAAAATTTTGCACTGAGTTGAGTTGATTTTTCAACCGGATCGAAATCGATGTGTTTCGCAAAACTTAAATGGAAACACTTTTAGAGAGTGTGTGTGTGTGCGTGTGTGTGTATTTTAGTGGGAACAGAACACTGAGACTCATTTTCCACTAACAGAGGATTTAATTTTTGATTTTTGACCAGAAACAGCAGATCTCTACAGATCTGAGTGAAGTTAAACAAATTTGGTGTCAAACGTTTAAAATGTTTGTGCTGCTATTACGTTAAGGATAGTAATAAATGTTTCCAGATATATTTAGAAGTCATCAAAGGTCAACTAGTCTCTCCCACTTAAAAAAACAAACAAATTTGATGTCAATCATCTGCTCTGCTCACGTTTACCTGACAAACCAGCACAATTCATTTACATCAGTTTTGTTTTATTTAGTTAGTAGAAAGGCAGGTGGATCTCTGGTTACATCTGGTTACAATATAAAATGACACAAGTGAAAACTTTTGTTTCACAAATGTAGCACAGTTGATTGACACCATGATTGTTTGAAATTGTAACTGTGCAGTGGCTGGTTGACCTCTGATGACCTCTGAGGACTTCAGTTAAACGACCGTTTGACTGAAGTTCTAAAAGGGGTGCGGGTTTTAATGTTTTTTGTTTTTTCAAAATCTCTTTCTTTATTTTAATAATGTAAAGCACTTTGAAATGCCTTGCTGCTGAAATGTGCTATACAAATAACATTTGATTGATTGGAAACATTTGTTAATATCTTTAGAATCACAGCAGCACAAAATAATATTTTTGCTGCACAAACATTTGACACCAGTTTTGTTTAATAGGAAGAAGCTTCACTGACGTCTTCATTTTCTTCCGTTGTGTCGGGATGGATCCTCGTGTTGCTCTGGTGAACATTCCTCCTGTTCTGCTGAATGTTAACTTCTCTCTGCTTCGCGCCTCATTTGTAAAACTGGATGTTGCCTCTTTTGTTTCCCTGAAAGCATTCTGCAGATGAATACTTCCTTGCTAAATGATACTTTCTCGAGGTGGAGCAGCGCAGCCTGCGTGGAGGAAGGATTACTGGAGCAGAGTCGATGCATCAGCTGGAGAAAAATGCGGCTGCAGCTGATTTACTGCAGTGGAGAAGAATGGAGCGTTCGCTGCAACCTGTAAATTTGGGCTGCGCTCGCCTCCGCCGTGATGAATCAAACGTGTTTACAGCCACACCCACAAAGCTAAACAAACTTCACCTTTTATTCCTGCTTTCTGCATCAGCGGGAATAAAAGTAATAAAGTTATAACAATGATGTAGCATTAGTAGGAGAGCATGCAGGCTGAGCTGCACTTAAAAACACTAAATCTTACCAAGAAGTTTGGACTAGTTTCTCCTACTTACATCTTAGTACATCTAAAATAGGACAAAACTAACTTACAAGTAACTTCTTAGCAAGATATAGAAGTTTTTAAAGTTATTCTTGAATATTGATAAAAAGTACTAGTTTCATTGACAGATTTGTAACTTATGAGAAAGATAATCTGGTACTGTAACTAGCATTAAGAAGTGATTTAATAAAACAAGCTCCTATTTCTTGATAAAAAGTTACTTGCAAGTTAGTTTTGTCTTATTTCAAGATATCTTGTCTTATTTCAAGATATTTGCAAATACTTGGTCAGATTTTGTGTTTTTGCAGTGCACACTCAGCTGAAGACTGAGCAGTTACTAACTATAAAACAGCTCCAACATGTTGGCTGCATCACCAGAAGTGCTGAGATATTTACTTTCATAACTCCGTTAGCCGGCGTTCTGCAGACTGTTAGCATGTGTTCATGGGAACATCTGATCGTTGTTTTAGCCGAGCATCTGTGAGGTTCAACGCTGATGTTGGGCGGGATTGTCAAATTTAATTCACCGCTAGTGTTCTGCTGGGCTCAGGAGACCCATTCTTTCATAAATGTCTATAGGTGCTGGATGTGATCACCTCTCTGCATGGAAGGCATCCTAACACTTGATTCAGCCACCAGACTCATTGGATCTGGATCTGTTGGAGCTTCCTGTTTTCCAGTTGAAAACGTAAAATAAAACTGACCCATTAAAAACTTCTCATCTTCTGATTAGCTGAGAGGTCTTTAATTACATTTTTAAGAATAAGTGGGATTCTGTGGAAGTAAAACTGAGTGTTTTTATTAAATTAGGACCATAGTGGCGCCATGATGACTGTTTTGTGCTGAATATGACGTTTACTGTTGGTGAGGTATTTGTGTGATTTCTGTCCTGTGATGTTTCGGACCGGGACGCAGGGCTGAAATGAGCGAGGCGTTTGAACGTTGTCCACGATTGGCTGCGCTGCGTTCACGTTCTGTAAGTCTGATTTATGATCTGATCTAATCTGCAGCAGTCATCATCACACCGTGCCGGTCTGCTAATCACCGCGTTGCTCCTGACAACACATTGAGAACATATTGCTGAACATGTCACCTCTGATGGACGGCGATCTGAAGCTGCAGCCGCAGCCAGGCGGCCGTCCTGCCGCGCAGAAAACTGTCAGACTGGGGGAGAAAAGTGTGACGGTTCTCCTGCCAAGTGGCTCCGTGTCAGGAACGCCGTTCCTCTTCCTCTGAACAGATTACTGTAGCAAACATATAGAACAGATTTCTGATCTGGTTCCGTTTCTGACGGCGCTGAAATGGTTTCTGGTTATACCGTAAAAATCGCTGATCGGTACCAGAGATTTAAAATGAAATAATACTGAATAAATCAGGTTCCACATTCACACAGAAGTTAAATCCAATATGTGATGAATATCCGTCAAACTGGTCTAACTCTGATCTTTTCACCCTGAAAACATCTGATCTGTTCCACTTCCCATATAGAACTAAATAATACCGACATGTCGCATTTTTCCGACTTTTACGTCATCATAATTCATCATAATTCTGAATTATGATGCAGAATTATGCATCATAATTCTGCACCATCAGAAGCCAGACGGTAAATCTGACTGTAGAAATGGCTGGAATGATAATAATGGGGTGATGAAAGCAGTTTGAGTTCACACTGAAGTCTGATCGCGGTTGTATTTAATTAGTAATATTAACGATCACATAGCGGAAAAAGACGTATTTAGATCCTCCATTATTCTAATACATTGTCTGGGAGCGCTCTCTTCAATAATATGGAAAACGTTTAAAGGGCTTTAATACTTTGTCAGCGGACTGCAGGATATTTTAAAGCAGATTATTGAATGTTTGTCACGTCTTCTGCTCACTAATTAAAGTTTTTTTTGTTTTTTGCTGAGGATGGGATGTGAGACTAACGAGCGTTAATCGGGCTGATAACAGGAAGTGATCTGATGCTCTGTGTGTTTCTGGCTGCTGGAACATTTTGTTTTAACGCCGCTAATTACTGAAACCCGATGCTGTGTAAAGCTCGTCCTGGCAGCAGCCCGCTGGTTCTGTATGTCACTGGACCGTTCAGAGGCGGACCGGGTCGGGATGGAAAACAAAAACCAACAAGTAAAAACTGAAGACAGCAAACAACTCGATGAGCTTCAGCCACTTCAAAGTGTCTGCAAACATCCCAGGTGATGAGTTACTGTCGTCATGTTGGGTTCCAGCAGTGGCCCGGTCCGCTGAGGTCCAGTTAATCAGTCCCTGTCCTCTGCTGCTCCGAGCCCAGAACAAATCCTCCGTTTGGCAGCGCAGAGGCTTCCTGCTCCTCCCGGCCTCACATGTTTCTATAGAGCTGTAATCAGACTCTAACCGCAGCTTCAGCCGGCGGCCTCGGCCTCTTCCTCCGGAGTTCATCCATAAAACATGAGGACAGCCGCCGAGCAGAAGGGTCACTGATAGAGATGAAATATTTACTGAACACACCCAGCGGCTGTTTCACACCAGATCTCTGATTCTTGATCTCATTATCCTGCAGGTGTGACTTCACACCTTTAAATCATTATGACACAATAACAAATAATCTGAACGTGGAGGAAATTTCTGGATTAATTTCTCATATTTATGAGAAAAACATTGGATATTCTCTGTTGCCGAAAGTTGAAAATAAAGAAGATAAATAATCTTTCATGGTTAAAGGCATAAATGTACTAAATTACCACAAAGTTTTTCTGAGAGTCAGATGATGGTAACTCTGCTGCCTTGTAGCAGGAAGGTCCAGGGTTCAAATCCCAGCCTGAGGTCTTTCTGTTCTCCCTGTTCATGCATTGGATCTCTCCTGGTACTCCAACTTCCTCCCATGTTCAACAACTAGTTTGGAGCTGCAGGGATGAGCGGGTTTAGACGATTAATGGAGGGACGTTCTCTGACAGTAAAAGTCAGAAATTTACATGAAAAAAACATTTTATTTGTTACTAAAAACACTAGAAGTCCTCTCAGACTGAAGTGGTAGATTTACTTTGTTTCCACAAGGCAACAGTGTTAACCACTGACCTCTTTAAATCCTAGTTTTAAAACAGTAACTAAACCCCAAATCATTTCCTGCATATAAAAATTTTAATTATTTTTATGAACAAATTGTGACATTTTCATCTAAAGTTTAATTGTGAATTATTTGTCTCAAAACTGCCTCAGGGCTGCCCCCTTTGGGTTGAAAGCAGCTAATGCAGCTGAATTTTCCTGTTTACAGCGATACGGTTAGCGTTTATTCTCCCCTTCAGGAATAAAACCTTCTCACTCAGTTAGTTACTCTTTAAGAAGAGTGATGGTGGATCTGCTTTCATTTCCAAACCACAGCCGCTTTTTCCCAATCAGGAACCGACAGAATGGTGCTGCAGCATTGAGCCGCAGCAACAGGTGTGGGAGGGGAAATGCTGTGCTACCTTATGTGAAGTCACTCTTGTGCTTTATGTTGCCTTAACGGCAACCCTTACCCTAACCCTAAAACCTCAGGAACTATGAATCTGGAAACCAAAGAAGAAGAAGTGCAACCATTGCTCTGAGAGGCTTTCGGTCTGACTTCATGTCCAGTGCAAAGCAGCTGCAGATGCTGCTGCAGCAGCGTGCAGCTGCGTCTGCATGCAGCCATGGAGGATGACGATGCTCCTCCTGGGTTTTCCTGCTGGGTTTTTCCTTTCACAGGCGGCCATCTTCCCCTGAGCCCGGAGCGCTGCATTACGGTGTGCTACTGTGTCGTTGTGGCTCCCTGGACGCCGTCAGCGCTGACTTAATTTCTGAGGCCCCCCTCATCCCCTGAAGGCCTGTGCTCCTCCCACGGCGACAGAAATGAAAGCCTCTAAGCTGCGGCAGCTGTGGCGGCATCCGTGATGTTTTGGAAAAGATCAGCGGCGGTTGGCCATAAAGGGCATCAGCATGGAGACCGCCGGTGCGCTCATTAGGGGAAATGCCAGTGATGTGAATGTTTTTAACAAGGCCTCATTAAAGGCGCTAAGCCAGGAAGAGGCTTGTCAACAGCTGCATGGAAAATAATTAGCAAGGGTTAATAATAGTAATTATTATGCTGCTGCTTTCAATTCAAACCAGGCTCGCTTAGCGGCACACTGCGGGACAGAATATAGCAGCTTTATTCGTTTGGTGACGTCATTTTCAAAGTTAAAATACAACTGATTGGTACTTTATTTTGATGAATATAGAATATATGTGCAAATCATGAATAACTTAGTTTCTATAACAATCATTTCTAAATAACTACCTATATCAAGAAAAATGATAGAAAACAAGGGAATAAGCATAAAAAACACTAAATGAAAAGTTTTAAATGAAAAACTATATTTATCTTTCAAAAAAGTCTTAAGTTCACGTATCTAAAAGTAAAGCCTTAAAGTGATTTACATCCATTAAAAAATGTAAGTTGGCCTTAAATATGTTAATGACATATTTAATTGGTTTTTCCTCGCTGGACTTTTGCCAGGCAAACATCTGAGTTGCACTCGGACATCTTCATTCTGTTCTGTTCCATTGAGGCTAGCTAGCTGCTAATAGACCCTCACTAGCTAGCTAGCTTTTTCTGTCTGTCATGGATCAGTGTAAATTTATCAACAGTTGGCTCACTTTTGTAGCTTTATGCAGTTTTCTTTTGTACATTTCTGTCATCAGACAGGTCTTAAATTTCATTCATAATGGTCTTAGAAAGGTCTTAAAAATCCTTAGATTTGAGTTTATGAAAGCTGCAGAAATCCTGCATTAACCACATTTGTTAATTTCTGGGATTTTCTCCCCATGAAGTGATTTGTTGCAGGATCAGGAATCTCCTCCTTCAGAGAGTTTTACTGACTTCTGATTACTTCAACTGAAAAAATGTTCCCTGATTTCAAAACTTTGGCTGAAGTTGCTTGTAAGTCCTGTATCCAGTGTGATAACTGAGTAAAATCAAAACTTTGAGATTTAATCACAAGCAGGTGAACATTTCAGTGCATTTCAGGAGGAAGTTGAGGCTTTAGGCCGCTGCAGGTGAATCATTTGATTTTATTGTTTATTTGTTGGGTTCACAGCCAGGGGTTTTTGTCAATGCAGAGAAAAAGTTACACCTATTCTCTGTTCAGCTTGTTGAATATTAATTAAACTAAATGAATATTAAATGCAATTAAATATATAATTGATATCATTTTAATAACTGATGGGTAAAAATTGATTATCATGGGATTTTTTGACTTTGTCAGTCAAAAGTCTGGAATTTCTGATACAAACGAAATAAAGTTGAACCAATCAGATGTTCAGAATTACAGGCTGACCAATCAGAATCCAAGGAGATGATGTTTGCTGATTGGTTCAACCAATAACCTTTGGACTGAACTATTTACATTTAAATAGGAGATGATGTCGTATGTAACAGCGATAGGGATAAAGAGGTTTAATTAATTATACTAAAGGAAGGTCATTAATTAAAAGACGACATGAAATGTGTCTGATGTGAACTGAAGATTTCTAGTTTGTTTTGTTTGTGTAGTGAAAACACCACACTCTGTTATTAACGTGGTATTTTCATATTTACCGCTGTGCTGCTGATCGGGTCTCAGTCGGTGTTTCTGGATGTTTGTGTCCAGCAGGTATGTTTGTGTGCTGCGCTGCAACCAGCTGCGGGAAAAGCCGGTAATAAAATGTCAACCCGCGCTCCGTGAAGCATCATCATGCTGTTGAGAGCAGCAGAAATCAGAAAATCCCTCTTCATGCTCCATTTTTCCCACTCCAAATGTGCTCTTAGTGCGGCGGTTTGACTGCAGAGGAAAACACTGGAGAGCTCCTCGCTCTCTGATGGAGGACACGACTGTCTGTTTGAGGTTTTTATCTGCTGTGACACCATTCTGCCTCCAGTCCAAAAGCACTTTCTCCTTCCTGGAAAAAAACAGAAAATAAAATCAGAGAGCGCCAGCAGGGGAGCAACGAAACCCTGTTTGATCAACATCACTTTGATCTGATTCATGCTAATCAGCCTCATGTAGGAAACACCCAGCCTGGAATCTCACCGTTAGCAGATTGATTTTGATGGGATAAATAAAATCCTCCTCTCATATTCAAGGTGATTAAACTCAGATAACTTGTTTATGATGTTGTAGCTTGTCTTATATTTTGCCTTGATTATTACATGCATGTTTTAGAAATCCTTTAATCTCCATGGCAACCATTCAGCTGTGCAAAATGCCTGGGTGGACGTAGCCCCGCCTTTGAGGCGCAGCTCCTCCCCCATGACTTCAGCCTCTCAGCTCCTTCAGACTAGCCAGCAGCAATTAGCAAACAGCTGGTGGAACTGCTGAGCTCGTTATAGGAGCTGCTACTTAGAGCATCGCTGGTAAAAACATTAAAGGGTTAATAGAGGAGCCACGTTGGGATGACTTCCTGGTGGCGGAGATTCAGGAAGAGCAGGAGCTTTTAAAGAGGCAGAGGCCCAATTTCAATTAAATGATTATTTTAATTATTAAATTACATAGTCAAATTTCTTTTAAGTCATATTTGGTATATAGCATTTTTACAACTGAAGGTAACATAGTTCCTTGATTGTGTTATAAAAAGGCACTTTGTGCCTGGAAAACACATAACTAATGTGTGCAGCCATTAGAAAATATTTTATGCATAGTATTATCTGTAACTAATAATGTAAACTATGAAACAATAACTCTGTGTTGGTGGTTGGAGCATCCATCACAGCTTTCACCCCGTTCACAACTCAATTCGCTTTGCACTAATTGATAAAAGTTATTTTTACTTTTCTGGCACTAAAAAACTATTTTAGCTCATTGGAGCAGAAAGAAATAACAGATATGTGGTCCAGTTCTGAACCTTCTTACAGCACCAGCAGCCCCATCAGAACCACCAGCAGCCCCATCAGAACCACCAGCAGCCCCATCAGAACCACCAGCAGCCCCATCAGAACCCTGATTGGTCCACACGTTTCCTCCTGGGTTCCTGCGCTTCGTGCAGAAAAATAAAAACAATCCTTTTATAGAAACAAACGGAGGGCAGATGCTCTGGACCTGTTCAGACGCGTCCCTGACTCCTTCCCCTCTCCCCTGAACAGGGACGTTGTTCCTCAGGGTGAGGCGTTTCGGTGCTGCAGGTCATCTGAGCGCCGCGGTGTGTGACTGAAGCGCCAACTCACCTGCTCTAAGGTTTGCATCATGTGAAGCTGCGGCAGGCAGGAAGTCCCTCCTGTTGCAGGGCGTTGCATCATCTCGCCTCCCTCTGGAGGCTGCTCCTCACTGAGCGCGCTCAGATGAAAGCCCTCCATCATGTTTCAAAGCAGCGAGGCGTGCGGCCTTGCTTTCTGACTCACTCTGTGTTTTATTTAAATGTGACACACGCGTTTCCTTCAGAGGAATCTGACAGTCACATCTCACTTCTTATTTACATAAGAAAACAAGTTTCACATCCTTTGATTCAGCGACATATTGTTCCACTTCTGCTGCTCTATTAGATTCATTTCCATCACCCTCAGTCAACAAGAAGGTTTAACTAAACACAAATCATAAAACAGCATTAGTTGGAACGCTCCTTTCTCCTCTGACCTGCTTGTTCTTCCTGAGGTCAGATCTGCTTTCAGGCCGCATTCCCGACGCGGCTCGGCTGGCCGCTGGCGTTTTATTACCACCTGTTGGCCCAACGGACACGCGTTCAGGTCTAAACTGCAATGGGGATCTCTCTCTCCACCTGAAGCCAACTGTTGAACCACAGAACCGGCCCGAGCTTCTGCTCCTGCTCCCAGAACAGAATCACATCATGAGTCTCTGAATAATTCAGATTTAGCTGCAGGAAGTCGGACAGATGAGTCGTTGTGGAGTAAAACCAGAGCTGACAGTTAGCAGGACGTCAGAGTGATGAGTCCTGTCCACCTGACAGAATGTCTGACGGAGCGCTGCCGAACAGGGCTGCGTTCACACTGCAGTCTGAAGTGACCCAATTCCGATTCACACTGCAGGTAAATGCTACCTGTATGCGTTCTGCAGTCTGAACAGGCAAACGACCTGAAAGTGTCCCGCATGCGCAGTAGAGGGCGCCATAGCATCAGCGTTCTCAGTGTTCTGCCAACCGCCATATAAAGAAGAAGTGCTCAGTGTTTGCGGAAGTAAACATGGAGGCTAACGGTGGAGCTTAGCTTACATATTTGAAGTTGTTGTCCAACCGCAGCAGCATATTAACAACTTAATCCTCATATAATCCATCATGGTTGTTGTTTTTCTTCCCGCTTGCGCGTATCAGGACGCAGAATACTGAGATTTGTTGGGAATCAGTGACGTTCAGTTCGGATGAATGCGACCTGGACGTTT
This sequence comes from Poecilia latipinna, assembly GCF_001443285.1. NCBI lineage: Eukaryota > Metazoa > Chordata > Actinopteri > Cyprinodontiformes > Poeciliidae > Poecilia > Poecilia latipinna. The sequence continues at coordinate 370,642 of NW_015112974.1, forward strand.
GGTCGCATTTGAATCGGATACATATCGGATATGGGTCACATTCGAAAAAGAATCCGACCTGTGCTGTTCACACTGCCATGAAAAGATCGGATACAGGTCGCATTACGCCAAAAAAATCGGAGTTGGGTCACTTCAGGCTGCAGTGTGAACGCAGCCTAAATATGCTAAATACAGAAGATTCAGCAGCTACGATACAACCTGGATGAACTCTAAGTGATTCTCTTCATACTGCAGAATGACGGATATTATTTTGTTCCACATCTGGAAGTGGAACAAATCTGATTTTTTGGGCTGAAAAGATTAGAATGGCTGTGAAAAAGATTCAGGTCGGATTTCACTGCTAGGTGGACGTAGCTTCACATCCTCTGGTCACTTTAAGGGCTCCGCTGCTTCTCTGCTGTTGCTATGAATTTGAAAAATGGCGGCGATTACTTCCTGCTTGCTCAGCTCATACCTCCGACCGCACAGCCAATCAGAGAACAGCAAAGGAAACGCTGAGCGCTACAACACACCTGAATCAAATTAATGAATGAATGAATTACCTGAGCTGAGTGGCTGAATGATGAGTGGTTGAATGATGAGTGGCTGAATAATGATGAGTGGCTGAACGATGAGTGGCTGAATGGGACGGGATGGCCTTAACAGTCCTGGTGTTTGTCGCTCCGTCCTGTACGATGATAACATGGCAGACGCGTCTTTAACGTGACTTCCTGTGTTTCAGGTGGCGGCTCAGGCCGTGCTCTTCATGTGCATGAACACCGCTGGCATCTTCATCAGCTACCTGTCCGACCGGGCCCAGCGCCAGGCCTTCCTCGAGACGCGGCGCTGCATCGAAGCTCGCCTCAGACTCGAGACTGAGAACCAGAGACAGGTCAGTGTGTGTGGACGCTTCGACTGAAACCTGCTGACACGACGCTGAAACCGCCTCTGAGGTGAAAACATGAAATAAATCAGTCCTGAACATCAGGAACCAGAACCAGCGTGAAGGATTGAAACTCCCAATGAGAAGAGAAGCAGAGCAGAGGAACCTGCACAGAAACGCAGACTGGATCACAAAGCTAAATGCAGGAAGTCAGACTGAATCCAGACAGGAAGTCAGAGTGAATCCAGACAGGAAGTCAGACTGAATCCAGACAGGAAGTCAGAGTGAATCTAGATCATACAGAGTTTACCAGCACTGACTGGGTCCAGTTAGAATAAACTGGCAATGAGTGAAGGTCAGGAAAACCAGAATAACCAGAATAACCAGATGGAGGTCCTCCAACCCTCACACCTCATCCCTGGTGCACCTCATAAACTCACCAACGGACTTAAATACCTTTGATTTTTACTAATAAAGTATATAATAGTCTACTGAGATCTGATCATGAAAAAGCTTTTTGGTAAATGAGAAACATCCATATTCAGATTTATTCACGTGACTTTGTGTTGCTTTATGTCAGCGCCGGTTCTGGACTCTTTCTCTTTCTTTTCGCTGAATCATGAAATCATTTCACCTCCCAGAAATCTGAATTCACTTCCAGAACTAAATCATATCTGATCGTTTTCAAAGCATCTGCAGTCTGAATGGTCATGTCACATTTATCCAACTTTTACATGGTTGGTGTCAAACGTGCCTCATAACTCTGGAACAGAAGAATCCAGACGGTGAACCTGGATATGAACAATGGCTGAGAGTTGTAATTATGGGCTGATGAAGGCAGTCTGAACGCACCACAGCCCTGAGTCCTGATTTGACTCCACTTCTAATCAGACTCTTCTGATTGGATGTGAACAATCACAAACAAAACATCAAAGAATCTGAGCTGATCATGAAGAGCTGCTGAGTGAACCAGCCTGATGAGCTGCTGGAGTCGTTTCGGTAGATCAGTCATTTCTCTGCAGGTTCATCTCTTCTGTTTCCTCTCTGTGGTTTTCTGGAGCTCAGAAGTTTCAGAAATGGTTCAGTTCCGTTTCCAAATTCATCAATGTTATTGAGTATTTAAATTTCTTTTGATCTGGACATGAAATGTTGCTGTTTGAGTTTTTCAGTGTTTTATTTTGCTGTTTGACTTGTTTGCTAATTTGATGAAATTGCTGAATTTGCCTGAATTGATGATTTTTACCACTATGCCTCATTACAGCAGAGCAGACTGAAAACTGAAAGTCTAGATGCTAACCAGTTTAACATGCTAGGCTACATGAGGCATTTTTTCCTCCATGGTTATTAATCATTAGGCTATTAGCTTCTCCATAATGAAATATTTGATTGGGTCTTATTAATCTTATTTATGAAGTATATCACCGTTAATCTTCTTACCTTGTGAAAAGGTAAGCTGCAAACTCGTGAATACACCAGTGCCAGTCCTTACGATTAATGGCTGCTATCCGTCACCGTCTGCTTTCCAGATTAGATCTTTGGTTTGCATTCTTGCCATTTTTTCAGGAAAATCAATTAAATAAAAGTGACATGAGGCAACAAACTGTTTTTAGCAGGTCTGCAGGCGTTAATGGGCTTGTTGGTTGGTTTGACATCCGTCATGGCGGAGTGCGGCGCTTTCTGAAGAGCAAAGAGACAAAGATTGGATGTGCCTCCAAAATGGTTTTTAATGGGACTGTATTTATCCCTGTCTGACTGGAAGAAACGGTAAACACTGGCCTCCGTGTACAGGACATGTTTCTACTTCCTGTTGTTGTGTGTGAGGGTCGGTTTGGGCGTTAAAAGAAGCAAAGCGGCTGGAGTGTTTCAGCGGCAGGACGGAGAGACTTCCAGGAGGAGAAAAACACGAACGCATCATCGATACGAAGCTGTCAGGGACACTTAGCATCTGACCAATAACACCACACACACACACACACACACACACACACACACACACACACAGTCTGAGTGGCATCAGCAAGCACACACACGGCTGATAGTGAGCTTTGTTTACCGCGGCTGTGAGGCGGCGGCGCAGAAAGCTTTTAGCGGCCTCATGTTTCCTGGAAGGCCGGGCTGTGATGAGCCGGGGCGCCGCCTGCAGCACAACACCTCCACATGGACCAATCAGAGCCCAGCATCCCTGACCGCCAGCGGCTTGTTTTCAGGCCAGATCTGAGGTCTGACTGAGCTCCTCTTCTTTGTTTTTCTTCTTCTGCTTTGATTTTCTTCTTCTTCTTTGTTTTTCTTCTTTGTTTTTCTGGCGCTGTGGGAGCTTACTGAGCTTCAGGAGGAGGAAACGCCGCAGCTTTACCGGATCATCTTTGAATCAGCTTCCTGTCAGCGCTGTCATGGCTTCACATTCACTTTATTAGCAGAGTTTTACTTTTTATCTTCATGTCACCGGCTCAGAGTGAAAACTTACAGTTAATTAAAAAAATGCAGAAGAAAGAGAAGCAGACGCCATGAAGAGGGCAGGTTGACTTCTCCTACTGCTTACAGGTTGCTATGGCAATAGACATCCATCCATCCGTCCGTCCATCCATCCATCCATCGTGGATGTTATCTTATATTTTTTTGGGAGGAGTCAGAGGTAAAAGTTCAAAGCAAAAAAAAACAAAAAAAAAAAAAAACAGAACTTTTCCTAGCTTGTGAAGCACGGTGGTAGCAGCATCATTCTGTGGGATTTTACTTACCTGAGAACGGCCTAATCAAAGCTCTGATCTGAACCTGATTGGTCGTTTTTCACTGGATCTGCACCAGGCTGGTACATTAAGAGCACTGTAAAGCAGTGGCAGCATCATGCTGTGGATTCCCAGTTTTAGTTTTATTCAGAGCAAACAGGTTTTCATTTAAGCAGATATTAGTGAGGATATACAGTTTATAAATTAAACTTATGCACATAATCCCTGTTTATAATAACGATAATCATTCCACCCTCATTTAATAACAAAGTCGGTTTAAAGCTCAGCCTGCTGCGTTCCCCAGCAGCCAGAGGTTCAGCGGTCAGCGATCTGCTGGAGTAAATGCTGCCATGATTTGTTTTGTTTATAGAAATAGATTTAGATTCTGCAGCAGCACAGCTCCTCCATCTGTGTGAAATAAAAAACTGTAAATTAAAGTGCCAGAGACTCAGCGGGTCCATAGAAATAAGAAACACGAATAAAATTTAAATGAGCCTGGAAAACACAGTGAGTGTGAATAATGCAGCGCCGGGCCGCAGATTTGATCAGAGACGATATCTATGATTTATTCCATCATGGTCAAAGTTTATGCAAAGCCATATTCAGACTTCTAGTTCACTGCAGGAGCTGCCAATATAACCTCTGCTGAGTCATAACAGTATATTATAAAAATATACAGTTTCACACTTTCTTAATTAATAAAACATATCTGAATTCAATCAAAATGAAAGACAAACACACTGAGACTGATGTTACACAGGAGCCAGGATGTTTTGTTGAGAAGGAAACCGGTGAACTGAACTCTTTAAAGGTCAAATGTTAAAGGTTAAATGTTGACTGTAATGTGTAGCTCAGTAAAAATGGCAGAAATAATTCTTAGGGAGTTTTAACTGTTAGTTGTGCCATTCTGTGCTTAGCCTTCAGTCTTCCAGGGATTGTTAGAAAAGAAAAGAAATAAAGCTGTAGATTTTAAACTCTATGATGAAACAAAAGTCCTTATTGATGGTTTTCAGTACGAGAAAAAGAGTAACTGGTGTAATCAAATCACGATATCCAGACACAGCAGATGTTTTCATTAACCACAGAAATGTACAAATTGATTTTATGAAAATCAATTTGCTTAATGGGAACAGATGTATTTTCCAAAACTGCAGAGGAGACACTTTTATTGCATCAAACGAGTCACATGATCATAAGCTGGATATTACTACTGGTGGAAACGTCGAAGAAGACGACAGGAAGTGGTCAGATGATGGTTTGTTTTTGATGTTTCTGCCTCCATCAGAAAAATCACAACATCTCAGTTCAGAAAAAGATGTTTCACTCCAACATGTGGAACCCAAAGCTCTAAAATAAAATGGCCAACTACAGTTTCCCCAAACCGCAGCATACGTAGCCGCTCCCAAGTAGGCGGGGCTTGTAACTCCAACGCCTGAATAAGACGCCAGCGTCTCCTCTGATTGGTTGACAGATGAGCACCACCATGACTGAAATATTAATATATCTCAAACTGTTTACATCTGTCACTGCCATGATTTTAATGATTTACTGCGTGAACAAACTTATTCACGTGGGATTTTAATCCAGTCTCTTATTTAATGGAAATACAGCAATTTTGGAATTGTGTTTGCAGAATAAAATCAAAAACTTGCTCACATTTGCAATGGAAATGCAGCTACTGTAATGAAGATATGTCCATCACAAAAAGACAACATTACCTTCAGGATCTTAACGTTTTTAATATGAAACATTCACTTTCTGCTTTGAATCCTCAGCAGTGCCGGATGTTTTGTGCTGCACCTCCTGCACAGCGGGAGGGAAATGTGTGCTGTCAGAGATGTGCTGCAGGCCTTCATCCCTCAGCTAAAATCAAGCTGCGCTAATGATCATCTGAGCTAATCTGACACTGAGTCCGCTGGCTCTCAGCTGTCCAAACCGGGGACAGCGTCCACTGGAGCAAACATGCCATTAAGGCTCCACACTGCAAGAAGTGACCAGCTGGGAAAGTCAAGTCCTCTACTGGCAAAAAACCAGCAAAGTTCCTGCAGCGGGTTCAGACCTGCTCAGTTTTCATGTGGAAACCTACAGATTTACCAAAACTCTCATCCGAAAGGATCCAGATCTTCACTGCAAAAACACAAAGTCTCACCAAGTACTTTTATTTATAATCAAATATCTTATTTTACTACAAATAAGACAAAACTGACTTACAGGGAACTTTTCAGCAATAAATAAGAGACTGTTTTAGGTAAATAATTCATTCTAGTTCCAATGGCAGATTATTAATGTACAACATGACATTTTCCCCATGTTGTAAGAGAAATAATGTAGATTTTAAAATATTCTTCTAAAGTTTAGTTAGCTTTTCATTTATGTCTGAACTTTGGGCTACATTTTGATTAGCCTGACATTAAAGTAAATGTTGCCGTTTCCTTTAACCCAGATGTTCTCGGTTCTGATAAACCAGGATAATAATGTAGATATTCGGTTAGATGTGCGCCGTAAACCTGGGCGGCGGCTGGACGTCTCCTGTCGGTCGGCTTCAGGAGGAATCCTCATTTCTTGCAGTGAAGCCGGGCCGGCCCCGAGGCGTCGGGTTGTGATTCAGCAGCCGAGGCGTTATTAACGCTCCGCTGGAATATCTGACTGTCTGAGCCTTCGTCTGAGGATTCTTCACTGTTTTCAGCTCAGAACCAAAACCAGGAACCTGCTCTTCCTCTGATGGTTGAACATTCAGGCCTTTGCAGCATCCACATTTTAGCTGAATTACTCCTTCAGAAGATAAAATGAGAAAAATGTTTGTGTTTGGTAACAACAGGAGCATTGCTAATTCTTTCTTTAGGGTGGCTTCTGTAACTTTTTTGGATTTGTAACATTTTACAGTAAAATGCAGAATATTATTTAAAATAAATCTGAATGGGGCAACATGCAGATAATATCTTAATGATGGGAAAAGTAAATCATCCTTCAGTTTATGGAACCATCTTGTTTTTTGTTCTCATCACTCAGATAAAATACATGACTCTCTTCCTCAGCCAGGTTGAGGTCTGGACTTTGACTGGACCGTTTCCTGTCCTGCTTTCTTTCAGCCTCTGTGTTGTAGCAAACTGCTGGGTTTGGGGTCGTTGTCCCGGTGATGACCCGGTTTGGTTCAGGCTTCATCTGTCCCAACCAGTCCAGACATTTTTCTACTGCACCATCCAGCCAGATGAGACTTTTACAGTCTGAAGTTAAAGTTTCAGTTTCTTAGTGTTAGACATCCACTCTTTGGAAGACTGACACTAATGTATTTCATTTGCTTATAATCTTTTTATGCCTGATTTATTAATATGAATTAATTTCAAATGATTCTTTTAATAAACACAGACATAAATGTACTAAATTACACATTTATTTGATGACTCTACACAAGAACAGCACAATTAAATACGCCTATAGCTTCACAAGCTAAAAACAACCTTAATTTGTTCAGTCGGTGTAATGAGGAATAAAGAAACCGAAGCTGACTAAAACAAAAGGTTGACTAAATGTGAAAGTAAACAGCAGCAAACATTTCAAATGCTTCAGAAAGTCCATTTAAATAAATATAAATAAAAATAAAGCTCAGACTACAAAACAGAATTAGACTGAATAGATCTGCCCTTATGGATCAGTCACTGATGGCAGATCTAGAATCTTTTTCAATATCGGCACCAATACAGATATTAATATCTGTATCTGTATTAAGTTCCAAGAAGTTTGAATTTGAAGACTTCCTGAGAGATTTCAGGAAAGTTTGGAAGGAAAAACTCAAGACTTTTGCACATTACTGTTGGTTGGATGTTGAGAGAAGTAAAGCAGTTCAGAGTTTCTTCTCTAGTAAATATATCTGAAAATCACCCAGACTAGCCGTAGAACAGAACTAAAATATTCCCACTTCTTGAACTGCTAAATGAAATAAAGCTGATGGGACAGAATAAGAAATATTTTCAGTTTGTTTCGTGTGTTAAGAGTCGGGGGGGAATCTGATAATCTTTTTCTAAATTTCTCTTTTTTAAGTGACAAAAGCAGAGAAGCGCTCTGAAATGGAGGCAGCGTCTGGAGATGAGTTATAAAACTAGTTTATTAGGGACTAATCTGTCCCAACCCTGCAGCAGAATATTAAAGGAAGGAATCTTTCTGGCTGTAAAAGCGAAGCCGGCCCGTTTGGATCTTTATGTTTCACATATATTGAGTATTTTAGGAGAGCGGTGGCTTGGATTTGATGCAGATCTCCTGAGAGATGCTCCCACACTAAATCTGTTCCTGGATCTGCAGAGCGGCGCTGCCTCATTTAGACCAATAAAAGCAAATCTTGTTTTCCTGCTTTTTATTTTTTCTCTGCAAGCCTTGAGGCTTTTTTTAGGATGCTGCTTGCGGCCCCGGGCTGGCAGAGTTAATGTCGTTTATTTGTTTTTACGGGCTTCATCTCTGCCATGCTGTCCTGTTTCTTGTTTTTGTGTCGCGTCAGGACAAAAGCAGAGCTTGTTTTTTGACGTTGTCTTAACTTGATGTTCGGTTAGGAAGAAATATGCAGAAACTATCAAGATAAATTTGGCAGATGGTTGTTGGGAAGGCAGCAGCCTGGGGAGAGGAACCAGCTCACAGTTACTGGGTTTGGACTACACGCTTCCCAGAACTCCACTTTTCATTTGTTCGTCCATTTAAATTCATTTTCATATCTATTACTCTACATATGGCACAGTCAGTTTTCCTTGCTCCATTAATCATCTGAATCTGATGCTTTCTGTGTATGTTGGCATATTGTGGTCATTTTGATAAAATATTTATTTTCTAATCAACAAAGAGTCATAATTATACATACTAGCTCAAATGTCCAAGTACTGTTGGACCTGAACTTGTTTAGCCAATTAGATTGTTGATTGTTTGTATCAACTATATAATGGCCTCAGTCAAACTGGAGTTTGACTCATGCCCAGTTCAGTCCGCTTCGGTCCGACTCCAGTCCGGTTCGTTGGTTCAGGTGTGAATGCTAACCGAACCTGGTCTGGGTTCGTTTGAAGTGAACTCTGGTTTTAATGCCTCTGTGAATGCCAAGCAGACCGGAGACCGCTCCAGAAACAGGAAGTAGACTACAGCGCAGGGCATTCTGGGTAAATTCAACCAAAACAAAGAGCTAGCCTTGTGCTAGCTGAAGAAATAGCTCATGGTTTTTAGCCAGAGACAAAACAGAAAAGACTTATTCACCTGATTTAGTTTATTGTCAAACTTATTGATCCATTTCTTGCTTTTACGAAGCAAAGAAAGTTTGAAGCTCTGTAACTTTGTGGACCACGTCACCGTCCCGAACCGCAGTCAGGTTCTGCTCATCGCGCCTCTTTTCCTGCCTCTCTCCAGGAACGGCTGGTGTTATCCGTGCTGCCACGTTTTGTAGTTTTGGAAATGATCAACGACATGACAAATGTAGAGGACGAACACCTCCAGCATCAGTTCCACAGAATTTACATCCACCGCTACGAGAATGTCAGGTGAGCCGCTTCCGCGTTCGGTTCAGGATTCATGATTCCTCATCAGATCAGCGTCTCTTACTGAGACACATTTCCTTTCAGTCTGATGATCCTCACAGTCAGAGAAACACAGCTTAGAGTATGATCAGTATTTCTATCTAACCTGGATCTGAAAGTGACATTTCCGTATTTTATTCAGCATTCTTTTCGCAGATGTTAAAGGATTCACGAACCTTTCCACCACGCTGTCCGCCCAGGAGCTGGTACGAATGTTGAATGAACTCTTTGCACGTTTCGACCGCCTGGCTCACGTAAGTACACAAACCAGGGAAATATTAGGAGATAATTGGGTAAAGGTAACATAAAAAATCTGCTAAAAACGGAGAATATTCTCAGAGAGTTTTGTAAAGTTTCACATGTATTCATTTCTCTCTGTGTTTGGGTTCAGTGGTCTAGTTTTTGTAAAAATAATCTGTTTTTCTGTCCCAGGAGCATCACTGTCTGCGAATCAAGATCCTGGGAGACTGTTACTACTGCGTGTCTGGTCTACCTGAGCCCAGACCGGACCACGCCCACTGCTGCGTGGAGATGGGACTGAGCATGCTCAAAACCATCAGGTGAGCCGTACCTGAGATCAGCTGTTCAGCCTGACTGGTTCTGGATTCACTGTTTATGATGGGATGGAGGAAGACGCTGCAGATCTGAGGAGGATGACGATGAAGGGTTTAGGATGGAGCAGATAAAAAGGAGAAGTGGATTTTTTACCTGAAGGACAAAATACTAAACGACCAAGGATTTCCTAAAACGTTGATCCAATTTCTGCATTTCTGGAAAAACTAGAAGTTCTTCAAATAGTGTCTTACGTTCTGAGTCTTCAAAGTCTTCAGTTTAAGAGAAAAATTCTTTAACCATGAAAAGTTTGTTCAACTGTATGGCACAGCAGCTCAATGGGATTTAAATCTGGACTTTAACTAGGTCGTTTCAAAACTTTGATTTTTGTTTTACCATTTGGTTAAAATCCTGAGGAAATGTGATTGAAGTATTTAACCTGAGATTAAATTACTGCCATTTTTACAAAGTCTTCCTTAAAGTAAACAAATCACTCATCTAATAATCTACATCAAACAGAAACTTTTCAATCAAAGCTCATTTGTTGTTGCTAAGCTTTCATTTCTTTCATTTAAATAATTTTCTTAAAATAGGGAAAAAAATCTACATTTTCCATTTCTGTCTCACTTCAGATAAAACCTTGAATATCCTGAAAGTTGCAGCTGGAAAAAATAGATTGTTTTAAATATTTACTGAGACAAATTAACAGTTAAAAATGAAACACTTTGGGGCACAAATAGAAAATAAACAGTTAATTTAAAGAGTGTGCAGCAGCAGTGGGAAAACCTGAGCCAAATTCAGCTGAAAACACAATAAAACAGGAACTTGTCCCTGAAATGCTCCAAACAAATATTAGTGCTGGTGAAAACAAACTCTACTTTACATGCAAATATTTCTGCATAATTCATGCAAATAATTGTGAGCCTGAATGTGGAGCCATTTATAAGCAAAATGTTTTAACCTCGTCCGGTCTGGCCCCGAGCCGCTGGTTAATGATACACCAGCAGATTATAATAACCACCTTCCTGTTGTCTGGAAAAAACACGTTTGGAAAAAACACGTGTGCCTTTCAGCCACTAGGCGCGCGTACACACACACACACACACACACACACACACACACACACCTCACCCCCAGCATCACGGCCTTCTGCACATTTCCATGTAAATGGGCGGAATGAGAGTGTTGGTTTCAGATTGTTAACCTTTTGCAGATATTGTTCAGATTTTAACTTGTACTGGGAGTTAAAAGTTTTAATTGACTTAATTGACTAATTAGTTAAAATTAGTCACATTTAGAGAAATGTGGACGCTGACATTAGCGTTAGCTGCTACACGTTTAGTATTGACGTGCTATTTTAGGCTAACTCCTTTTAGCACAGCAATGGGCTTTTCCAGCAATCAGATCGGTTTAGAAGCAGAAATTAACCCCCAGTGCGCCGAGAGAAGCAGCTTTGTCGTCCATCGCTGCTGTTAGCGGATGTAACTTGTGCGTCAAATTTATGGGTGTACCAGAAACACATCAATACAAAACGTTCCGGACAGAATATTTTCATGTAGAGAAAAAGTGATTTACTCTGTTAAAGATGATTAATTAATGAAAATTACCACCTTAAAGTCCCAGGACTACTTCAGTCTAATTTAAAACTATTTCTGATGACAGAAGCAGATTTAAACAGAATCTCTTGTTCTGATCTGAAGATTTCAATTCCAGTCACTGAATTAGAGAATCGGGACATCCAGTGTTTCACTGCAGCTCATCTTCATGAAAGGTGACCATGGTTTCTTGAGCAGGTGAGGATGGGTCAATGGCCTATACAAAACCTGTTCATTAAACAGGTTTAGATAATGAGACTTTAGGCTGTTTTAGGGCCTCCGTCACTTTAAATCCAAAGAGTCTGCTTCTGGCCACGCCCACCCAACTCAGCATTTGCACTGGCTGCAAACTGATGCGTAGTTATACAACCGTAAACCTTTGAAAAACAGAAGTGGCGCCTCCTGCACAACCAACAAGAATGCAGCAAGTGGTTTCTGGAGGGCGAGTCAACAACAGACACCATAAAACATAAACTTATAGCCAAAAACCAGCTGATTGTTTTTTAAGCCTTGGTTGGTTTTTAGAAGAAGTAGAAACTCAATAAAAGAACAAAAATGTGCAAAATGTGAGGTTTGCATCATTTGTCCCCTCTAACAGTTAATTTCTTTACTTTGTTGCATTCCCAGTCTGCCTCTTGTTCCACCTGAAGGAAAGCTTTTTGTAATGTAGACGGTAGAAAAAACTCGACTTTTTGAAGTGAGTTTTGCTTTAGAAATGCTTCTGCCCTCTGGTCAGGAGAAGAATGCACGCAGCAGAAGTAACATCCCAGCATGCTTTTACTCCTCCGATCCTCGGAAAACGCTTGCTGACTCTGGACTCTGAGCGTCTGAGTCCGCTGCCGGCTCTAATTCAATAATCGACTTTATTGCTGCTGGATTTCGACCTCTTGCTTCTCTTTCTGCGTGACATTGAGGGCGGAGAGGAGAACGTATATTGGCCGGGAAAAGAGGGATTAGTGATGCATAAGCTGTGAGATTGATGCGTCTTGTTGCTCCAGCAGCAGGATGAGTGAAGCCAGTAAGGACGCAGCTGATTGGTCGGGCTTTTGTCGCGTCAGTCACACCGTCTCCTCCTCTCCGTCCTCGCCTGCGTCATCTTCCTGTCAAACTGCAGATTGGTGCTGTTGATATGCTGCAGCTGCCATTAAGCACCTGTCTCACCTTCCCAGGATGCATTTCACCTGCCGCTGCAGCGATGAGGCGTGGAGTGACGGCATCAGCCTTCAGTCCTGCTTTCTTTCTCTTCACAGATAATAAACTATGAAATGAGACGCAAATTTATGACCATTTTTTCAGCCGTTTTATTGAAGAGCTGCAGATATGCGTGAAATTTGTTTGTTTCTGAGCAGCGTGTGGCAGCGGCGCCGTCGGCATCCACTCCCACCAAAGGTCACATTCATGTTTATTAATTTGCTGCATTAATGCAAAGGCTTATGCATTTCATCGTGTTACTAAAAATAACTTCATGATATTATGGAAACATTATTCACTTCAGGTCAATCATATTTATTTATACAATGTACAGTGTATAATCTATGCATAGTTTAAAATGGATTTTTGACACTGATGTGTATCTGATAAAAATACCAGCAGGTTTAGAAAAGCAGGAAAAACTTAAATTTCTTGATTTTGCTTTAATTTTCATTCACACTGATGTGTTAGGAACGTCTACCACGACGAAATGTGATGAGGAACTGATTACATTTGTCTCAACTCCGCAGAAAGTGAAGAAAATATTAATTTTATACTGATTAGTTGTGTCCTGACCATCCTGGGAAATTCTTCAGCTGCGGTTTGCTTGGACTAGACCAATGTTTGGACATTTCATCCATCCAGGATGATCCAACAGCAGCTCCTCTGCTGTTTTCAGTTTAGACCCAGAAACATGTTGGATCAGAACCATTATTCTGCTGTTTCCTCTGAAAAATCACAAAACAAAACCTTTTCCTACTGTTATATTTAAAAAAATCTGAATTAAATATCTTTGTTGTTGAGTTCATATGTTTATTTAGTCAATAATTTAGTGTATTCATTTGAAAATGGGGCTTATTTTGTGGATCTGTGGTTCTGAATGTAGGTACAGGAGGGTGAAGACGTGAGGCTGGAGAGTCGGACCGTAATGAAACTTTTTCTCGTCCAGATACGTCCGATCTCGTACGAAACACGACATCGACATGCGGATCGGGATCCACTCCGGATCGGTGCTGTGCGGCGTTCTGGGACTCAGGAAGTGGCAGTTTGACGTCTGGTCCTGGGACGTGGACATCGCCAACAAGCTGGAGTCCGGAGGCATCCCGGGGTGAGGGAGCAGCGCGCGCACGTGTGTGTGTGTGTGCGTGTGTGTGCGTGGGTGTGTGTGTGTGTGTGTGTGCGTGTGGGTGTGTGTGTGTGCGTGTGTGTGTGTGTGTGTGTGGGTGTGTGTGTGTGCGTGTGTGCGCGTGTGAGTGTGTGTGTGTGTGTGTGTGTGTGGGCGTGTGTGTGTGTGTGTGT
>NW_015112975.1:0-9877 GCF_001443285.1 Poecilia latipinna
CCTTTTCAAGAGAGTAAAATCAAGTACTCTCTGTTAATGCTAAACAAGTGTACAACTTCTACTTGTTTATGATTTCCTCTGAAAGCTACTGGCTTTGTAAAAAATACTTTCAGATCTGACCTCCTCCGAATAGGACACATTGCACAGAAAAAAAAAAATCAATAGATGGTAAGCTCTTCAAAAAAAGGCAAATTTGCTTGTTTTCATTTCCTGAAAGGTCGACATTTCACAGATACACTGCTTCATCAGACACTGCCGATTTGCAAATCACACAACACGATGTGGTTACACTGAACGCCGGTGGCAGCCACCAGTGTGTGAGCCGGTATGACTCACCTCTCTGCACCTCCAAGAAAAACACACCGACACAAACATAAATAAACTCAGAAAGCGGGACGAACACCGATCCAGGTCAGCCCCGTTTAATGTGCTCCTCAGGTTGGGCACTGAGGTAAAATTGTAAGTCTAACAAACAAGACACGTGCACAGTATGACACTTATAGTGAACAGCCAACATTTAATGTGTAACTGCAGTCTGCCAACCAATCAGAGCAGACAGTCTGTGGCAGGCAAGCAAGCAGAGCAGAAGCTGAGACTAACTGTGAATACATGCAGACACACAGGAGAGAGGAGAGGCAAGGAGGGGTTTGACAGTGAAGGAGGGAGAGGAAACCAAGCGAAGACATCCCCACTGAGTGTTCACCGAAGCCTTCAGCTGAAGCTGCAGATATGATCGCTCTAAACAACAAATAATCCCCTGGATGGTAACTTTTGAAATTATGCCTATTGCAACTATATGTACGTAGATGGAAATATGATTTAAATCGTATGATGATACTATTGATTGTGGCAATGTAGTAGTAAAAACACCAAATAATAAATAAGAGAAAACTACAGAGAGAATGCCAAAAAAATGTGTAGTGAAGAAATAAAATGCAAATAAAAATGATCTCTTACCTTTGTGAGTGAGTGTTCTATCCTTTGTAATAAAACTGCAATTTAGTAGATGCTTCTGTCTTTGTAGGACAAGTTACATCTACATGTATGCTTCTTTCATCTGAGCATGAACTCGTCAGTCCTCTGTGCCAGCGCTTTTGGTCCACCTTAGTAGGTTTGTGAAAATACACACAAGATGGTAATGAATAGTGGAGAGTGAAAGGACAGCACTACGCTGGAAGGCAGGCAGTCTGCATGAAACAGGAGAGCTGGGAGAGTAGAGAGCAGACTGAGTAGGATGCAGGAGGTATTCTTCCCAACATCAGAGTGGCCGGGTTGGAAACACCCACCTTCTCAGCATGCATCAAATGGGAAGCCCGTTCTAAAGTATGTGGACATGGAAAACTCCTGCGTGCAGCGGGAGATCATACCTGATGAACGGCGGCTCTAAAAACTGTTCGCCAGAATTGCCAGATTTTTTAATGCAAAAACAAGAGACTATGGGAAGGAAATTTTCCTTTTAATCATTTAACACATAAACCAAAAATATACACCTGTTTGCATAAATGTGCACTCCCTTAAACAAGTACTTTGATAAAGCACCTTTTAATTTGGTTTTAAATCTCACGCTTCTTGGGAACACTTCTGCTATTAATTATAAAGCATCTGATAACCTAGAAACAAAGTTCAGCTGCCCAAGCAAGATTTTTTTTGAAATTTGCTCATTTGTATCTGTTAGCTAAAGGAATAGTTTGCAGAGAGATTACAAAAAAATTAAGTCATCTAATTGTAGAAATGTATCAGTCTGGAGCCAGGGAGCAAAAACAAAAGGGCATCACTAGAAGAACACGTTGTGACTAAGTCTGTAACCAAGTCAAAGTGTGGAATGCAATTAAAATCCTACCAAATAATGCAGAACACTGAAATGCAATCAGAAGCTACTTCATACTTTGATTTGTTTATTTTTAGGTTGTTAGAGGACACATGTAACATTACAGGTATAATGCTTTAAAGGTATTTTTCCACTCATATGATTATTTTATGAAAATGTGTCATTTTTCCAACGGTGTGTAGACTTTTAAGATCCACTGCACACACATGTGAGGCTGTGAGCGCTTGTTAACTTCCGCTTAA
The DNA here is from genome assembly GCF_001443285.1 of Poecilia latipinna. Lineage (NCBI taxonomy): Eukaryota > Metazoa > Chordata > Actinopteri > Cyprinodontiformes > Poeciliidae > Poecilia > Poecilia latipinna. The sequence goes on from NW_015112975.1 coordinate 2,071, forward strand.
TTACATATTAAGCCTTTCCCCTCAGCCGAGTGCAGCCTGTGAGATTTGTCCACCGGTACTTTTTTTCAGTGGAAAGAAATAAACCACGATAAGAGTCTTCATGCCTTAAACGGCTGCTAATGAGTTGAATTCGGGGCTCAAGATGTGTGTTCTTATAAAATCACTGCAATGATGTGATTAAACCAGCTGTTCCCAACCTTGAAGGATGCCCTGCAGGTCAAAGGAGGGAATGTAACTCTCAAACACGAATTCTTTAATGTGTTTGTGTTTTACTGCCTTATTCTTCAAATGAAATTAGAAAGACTCAAAACATGCTAATGATGTATTTCCAGGTTTGCTAAAAAGTGTTGCAGTACAGTAATAGTTCATCTGATGCAAATAACAAAATAACAACTGTGTGCAGCTGTAACAACAGGATTTGTACTGAGAGCTAAAAAGATTCTTGGAGTGCACCGTTGCCTGTCACTCAACATGCCTTCATTTTCCCATCAGTGATCTCCTCCTGACAGAGATGGAGCATGAGAGTGGGGAGATTTCTTTTTTTTTTTTTTTGGGCTTTAAAGCGTTCACACCACCTACATCTCCCGGTCCGTGCTGTGAGGGCTCCACGCCTCCTGGGACAAAGCCTGCTTTAATAAAGGCCAGCAGCATTGCACAGGGCATGCAAAGAACTCCTCGTTAACACAAGTTGAAAGAATAAAATGTACAAAATTGCTGCATTTACATCAGGTGAAAAGAAACCAACTAAATTCTTCCTTCAATAGAAATAATATTTGTAACATTTCAAAGCTCAAATCTGCTTAATGACTTAATTATGTGTTTTAAAGTTTCATTTCTACTGTTTTAGGAACGTCATACTCTATAGCTCAGGACATGGGTGGTGGGATTTGTCTTTTGTTGAAGAAAAAAAACATAATTATTAGGAGGCGATGAGAGAAAGGCACCACAATAATGCTTCTTTATTATGCAGCCCCACGTTAGGATTTAGATGGACTCTGAGACGGGATGGGGAAAATTACTGCCCCATCAGTTGTATCTGTCAGAACCAGGGCCAGCATAAGGCTTAAAAAACTGAGAAGCATCCCCCAGTACTCCCTCCTCCAAATCCTCCCACACCCCCAACTAATAGTGGGCCCCTAAAACCACCAGAATTATCATTCTTTGGTTGCATTAGCAATCGCGCAAAACAAAGCTCCCTAATATGTAAAAATGCTTTCATTATGAAAAAAAAAAAAAACTAGTTGATTAACATGTTAATGCTTCTGAAGTCCCCGCTCCATCTCTCCTAACAGCTAAATCTCTTAAATAACAGCAATAAGGATAAACTGCTTGTTTGTTTTTACATTTGGGATTTTTTTGTGTTTTATTTTATTTTTTTCTAAAAATAATCTGCATATTTTTTTGAGAGGCTAAAATAAAAACCAAACACCATTCCATTTGATAATTTCCATCCTTTACTCTGCCATTAACTTCTGAAGTCCTTTATGAGAACTAAAAAAACAACCATATATTTTGAAACATGTCCACCAAGTTTGTAGACTAACAAACAGTAGTGCAAACCTGTGCAGTGGAGGGGAAATGGTTCTAGGACAACCATTCACTGACATTACAGCTGCAGGTCTTTAGGGTGTTTCTGACAGATTTGCAGATCTACAGACTGAATATTTTCCTTTTTGTTCTTTACAAAAAGGCTCTATGAATGCCACTTTGACTTGGATTCTCTAACACATGAATGAATATTCTTTGATCAAAACCATTTCAGCTCTGACCCTGTATCGTAGCTGCCCTGCTCAAAATAAAACCTCAGGTCTTACAGCTTTTAACAGTTTTTCTTCAATTATTTTCCTGCGAACATCTCCATCCATCTTTTAATCAACTCTATTCAAGTTCCTTTTAAATACAATGCTTCCCCATAACATGATCCTGCCACCACCATGTTTCACGTTAGCTTGTTGAAGCAGAAGTGCAGCATTAGCTTTCAACAAATACCGTTTTTGCTTTGGTTTCATCTGAACTTCTCTTCCCAGACTTTATCTGTCCCTTACACGGCTTGCGGAAAGCTTCAAACAGAAGTCTGCATGGCTTTTTAAAACTATTTTCTTGACAGTTTTTCATAAAGGTCAGTTTTGTTGATTACTTCACTAGAGGTTGTCTTTTCAACACATTCTTGCACCTGAACAAAAATTCTGTTTAGGCCCCCCAAACAGGAGCTCTGAACCAGCTCATATTACAGCTTGGTAAATCATTCTCCTGATTCATTTTATTTATTAATCAAGTTAATTTTGAAGAAAGTGAAGCTATGTTATTTGGGATGAAATACCCTGAAATTATTCCTGTTGTGAGATTTTTGCACACTGAACCAGTCATGAAATTTATATTAGAGTCACTCCAAAGCCTGAGATAGAGGAGACATCCTATTCTGGAGCATTAGATTGAGGATACCTTTGGGAATATCAGCCAGTCCCACAGGAAGTACTAGTCTGCGAAACTACTACTACCGTCCATTATCTGCATCCTTGCTGCAACAACACTTGATAACCAAGGGGTTTCTTGAAGCTCAGGCACAGTAGAGCTCAGCTCCATTGATGCAATGTTTGCTGCTGACCAAGCATCCACTCTGCAGCAGCAGCAGCAGCAACAGAAGAAACGGAACGTCCAGCTCGAGTATCGTATGGAAAAAAATGTCCCCACAGTTTGAAACCCTGTCGTTTCGCTTTTTTTATTTTGGCAACATTCAGGTGCTACGATACTCCCCTCATCGCACAAACACACGCCAGAACCAACAGTCTTTAGCCCTTTTAACATCACAGTGCAACTGATACTATTAAGGTGAGACGAGATTAAATAGACACCTTAGTGCTGCGATCAAAGTATATTTACGTTTCCCCCCAGAAAGCAATGAACAAACAAACTGTATCTTACCGTTAAAATCATGAAGGAGTAGCCTGGTGACTGTCAGATGAGGAGATGGTCCAGTGAAGATGGTGATGCTGCTGGATAGTTTGCCGTCATATTCCCTGGATAATGTCGCCCCCTGTTGATCAAAACTGTGTATAACCGTTGCTAATCATTCCAATGGACGGGACCGTTTTTTTTATTTTATTTAGGAATGTAAAACTTTACTTATAATGAAACAATTTATAATTGCAACTGATACAAACACGGTATACACGGTAGTTCAGTTATTATTATAATTGTTTTGGAGCATACAGCTTCCCGAAATAATGATAATGTAAGGTTTGCAGGTAGAAAACGGTTTTATGATTTCAAAATAAAAGCACGAAACTGTTGACGTTTAGTTTACATTTTACTTGTCATTATGCCACATACTATGTATGTGCGGACTTTTAAAAACGAAATATATAACGACAACGGATTATATTGAATAAGCCTGAAGGTTTAGTTTTATTTATGTCAAAACTATACTTGCAAGCAATGTGTTCCAGGCCTCTTGATTAGTTGTTATGCCCTTATATAGAATCGTGATTGCAGTACATTATGATGAAGGAAAAGGTAGAAAGTGATGTAATCAAAATATCACCACAATACCAAGCAATAATACCGCAACTTTGCAATAGTTTTTTTCCAAATACGAATACTTTTGCTGTGAATCGCAAACAGCAAACAACTTTGGATGGGCATTCGTAACTATCCCTAAAGTAACAATAATTATCCAAAAATGGATTGTATACCTAACCAAATTGTCTATGTTTGTTGAGAAAATCTCCTCCTCTCAGCAAACAGCTATTTTGCTTGTCAGCCTTTATTTTGATGGGAACCCCAAACTCTCGATCTTTCTCCTTTTTAGCTCAGCTGCCCTTTCAGGAAACACTACAAATATGGCGTCAACAGGGTGGATGGATTTCGTCTTTTTAGGTGTCCTTAGATCGGCCTGCGTTTTAGACTGTAAACGTTATCTAATTTGACAAAAACCTGTGCATATTTATAAGATTTATGTGCTCGCATGGTTTACATTTATTATGAAATGGAACCGTTATGTGATGTTTTTGTCGGATATGTTCAGACAGTGTCGATTCTTCACCGGCGGAGAAACGGTCAACGTGTCTTCGAGCAGGAAAAAGCGCCAACTTCTCTTTGCACCGTCTGAATAGTCAAACAGCGGACTACATGGTTTGAATGACTATATATTTGGGAATATATATTAAAACTGAAGCTGGAATGAGTCCTTCAGGTAAGATTTAAACGTGTCCTCTGACTGTTCGAATTAAGAGAGTTCGTTGTTTTGAATTAAGCAGTTGAAGGCAGCGTGCTGCCTGTTTACTCCTCCCACTGCTTCACAACACCGCTCCATGTCGACCCAGTTTTTGCACTGTGTTGCGTTCAAATAGTTTGGAATGAGTTTTTAAATGCACACTGCTTTGTTTTTACCATTATATAAAAATTAGAGAGGCAGAGTTTCGTCTCTGGTTGTTGTGGAGGGGTGGTTATACAGGCACCATTAAGTTAGCGTTAGCTTGGTAATATGTTATATAATACCGAACTGAACTTGTAACTGTACACTACACTGTAAACCAGAACCGTCTGAACTGATCAACTCGAACTGTTTTGCTCAAAATTACATTACAGGAGCAGAAACTTAAGTGCGTAGTTACGTTCGTTCATGTCGAGCTCTGATGGCGCCCACTGAAATATAATGTGCAATTCTCTTTTTCGCCAGTGCGCTGCGCTGTTCGGTCTCAGTAAGTTACTAAGGAGAACGACGATGTCAGGTCTGCTGGCTGAGAATGCTGGAACAGGACAGGGGAGTCCTGTGAAAAGGAACAAACTTTCCTTGAAGTTCTTCCAGAAGAAGGACACAAAACGAGCTCTGGATTTCTCCGAACCTCAAGCAGAAGATGCAAAGACACTAGAACAAGAAGATTCTCCAGCCAGGTGGGTCTGTGAGTAGTAGTAGAGTAGTTTAGTTCATGTTTCAAACTTTGCAATAATAAACCACATTGCCAGGTTATGAACAACACTCAATCACTGAGATACAGATGTTGATATTTTAAAAGTAGTCCATGTTAACTTATTTTGTCAGCAGTACACAAATCAACTTCTTTTGTTTTATAAACAGTTGACAAATGTCCATTTTTGTAAAAAAAAAAAAAAAAAAAAGTCAAAGTTTATTTATAGAACACTTTAAAACAAGGAAAGCTGAACAAGTAGAATTTGGGTCATAAATCATTTAGGAACAGCAGTCATTAGTTGCTGTCCTGCAGTTTTTAGCTGTGCCACAGGTACAAAACACTGGAATGAAATGGCTTAATTACCTCCTCCTTGTGTAGATTGGTTCTCCAGAGCCTTGCTAATGACCTAATTATTCTAATCAGGTGTGGTACAGCAGAGTGGTACAGCATCTAAATGTTGCAGAACACTGGCCCTTGAGTACTGGACTTTGACACTCCGGATTTAAGAGAACATCAAGGTTCAGCATTTTAACCTTTGCCAACTTAAACAGAGATTGTAGAAACGAAACTTCTGGAAAACTGACATCTTAATTTATTATTAATTAAATGTGTAAGAAAAATAACATTTTAAAAAATATTTATTTTCCAGACTTTATTGCTCATTCAGTTCAAAGTTTTCTCAATCTCAGTTCAGTAGGCTTAAGATTCATGTAAATAAACACGAATTAAAAATGAAATGGTTCTTTAGTACCAAAAATGTACATTTAATCACATAAGTAGTATAAAATGGTATTTTAAATGGGCATGAAAAAGGAAGAAAAACACAGTATGTTTTGTTTCTCCAATTTGTTTTCTGTGTGTAGATAATCTCAACTACAAACATCCAGCAGCTTTCTAACACCCACTGAGTTTGCTCATTTGTATATCAAATCACATTCCAGCTTGCTGGTAAGAGGTTAATGACCGTCATCAGTCTGCCGGCTCTGCCAATCTGGGTTCTCAAAAAACTTTTCAGCTTTTTATTTTTAGATTCTTCCTATAATTTGTATAAATTTTCACAGTAACTTTTTCCATTGCAGAATTGTTTGCACCCTCTGTATATACACCACAAACAGGTTTTCAACTCTGGATAAACAAAGAACATGTAATCTCTCCCCACTCTGAAAGAGGGCTGCTCAATATAAATAAAATCTGTTTTAAACATTTGTTGAATTATTGGATACTCAAGACACTTTTGGCCTAGAACACTGGAGAAAAAAACGTTGGCAAGCGTAATAATATTGCTACAGTTATATACAGTTTATGCTCTCATTCCATATAAAAAACCTAGAATAATTTAAGCAATGACTGTGAAAATTAAAACAATCCATTTCCTGTTTTGTTTTTCCTAATCTGCTGCAGCTGTGATCAGGTGGTCTATGGCCCCGCCCCCTGTCCGTCTTCACCTGGCCTTCCAATCCCATGTGAGAAGAGGGAGAACCTGGTGCCTTTTGTGGGTCTCAATAACCTTGGCAACACCTGCTACTTAAACAGCATCTTGCAGGTGGGTGATTACTTCTTAGTTCAAGTTCCACAAATCAAAAAATCTCCTTCAGAAATGTATTTAATACATCGTAGGTCACATATTGTTGTTGAATCTTAATGGATAATTTGACTAGTGCCCTAAAAGTATATTTTGCTTCACCAGTTTTTAAGTTTGTTCTGGTAAATACTTGCTGGTTTCTAATCTTGAAGGAAGTTTTGCACATGGCAGCACAAAACAACCCATAAAGAGGCAAAGAGATGAAATTGTTTCTCATTCACTAAAAGAAGAGAAGGGTTTTTTTCAGGTAGAACGGCTTAAGGCTGGAGATAAGAGGCTGCTTTGCAGTGCATTGTCCTCCTGAATGATGCATTGTGTGCTTAGATTGCCCCATTGTGGCTTATCTGTAGAGGCATTGTTTGGAAGTGAAGAGACGTCAAGCGGTGAACGTTTCATCACTCAGTTGGACTCTTGTGTGATCTCCTCTGTAACACCTGTTCACACAGCGGGCCTGTTGCTGCAGTGTCATATTTCACCAGTTGCTTACAATAAGTGAGATGTCTCTCCTTTCCAAAGAGGACAAAAGATAAAGAAATTTGCCTCGTCTTCACAGTGAAATGATATTGGATGTACAGAAAAAAGCACAAAAAAATTTGTAAAAGTATGAGATGGATTTAAGTTTATGTTTTGATAAATATTGATTGACTCATAAAACTTTTTTGCTTCATTTCTTTTTTTCATATAACTACTTTTACATAAAATCTTTTTTTTTTTTTTTCATTTCAAATCCAGTTTCAATCTTTGTTTTTCACTTTCTTTCCTTAGAAATGGCGTAAAATATTTTCAAAAACAGGCTCTTGTTTCAGTCATTCCTTCTGTGAGCTGAACTGAATTCAAAATCCAAATAAATATGAGCTGCAAAGAGTGCTTGTCACCAAGAAAGGAGACCTTTGATGACACTCACTGTAAACTATGAAAACCCATGGAGTGCATTTGTTAAAATCAATTGATAAAATCTTGATACTCCTTTTCTTTAAATTGTTGTGTGTGTAGAAGCTGTTTATAATCGCTGAAGACCGCTCACACACACTCATAGCCTCTGACAAAAAATTTTTTTGGGGAGACCAGTTAAACTGTGGAAGGAAGCCATCCGCCACATGTTCATATCTGGGGTATTCATTGGCTGTTGGGTTTTAGAAATCTGTGTAAATGGAGCTAAAATGTAATGACTTGTGTTTTTCACCTGCAGGTTCTGTATTACTGCCCTGGGTTCAGAGAAGGGGTCAAGAAGCTGTACGACCTTTCCAAAAGACCAGAGAAACCAAAGGATGAAACTGCTAAAAATGAAGAGGTTGGTTCAAAGCAAACTGCTTAA
>NW_015112975.1:14528-81523 GCF_001443285.1 Poecilia latipinna
TTAAAGAATTACTTTTAGAATATTGCACTGTTTATCTGGATGTTGATATATAAACACACTTTAATTGTTTTTCTAAAGCTCTTGTGTGTTACAACTAGAACATTTATTCAACAAACCTCTTGGGTTTTATTTCTTCAGCCTCAGAGTCAGCAGTCAGAGTGTGTGTCTGAGACTGTGCCGGCTCACATCGAGCTCCTTGGGAGCTTCAGCAGCCTGATGACCTCAGTGGAGCAGCTGCAGTCCAGCTTCCTGCTCAACCCCGATGGCTTCAGCGAGGGAGAGCTGGCCACGCCCCCTCGCAAAATACTTCACACCATCAGGTCCTGTCAGCCTGCTGCGGCTATTCAGAGGCTAATCTGAGAAAAAGTAGAACAGGATAATTAAAGTATTTGCAACAAAATAAAAAAAAAAAGTTTAATCTGAAAGAGTAAATTGAAACCTGATTTGTTGTTTTGATATTTTAATGTGTTTAGAGTGAAAATGCTTTGAGTGTTTACTGTGTTTTTGTGCTTTGCAGGCAGCTGAACCCTATGTATGAAGGCTATCTCCAGCATGATGCTCAGGAGGTTCTGCAGTGCATCCTGGGATACATCCAGGAGGCCTGTGACACTATCAGAAAAGAGCAGGAGCTGGAGAGGAAGGAAGAGGAGGAGGACGACAGAGACGTTAAAACAGAGAATGGCGTTCCCTCGGATTCTAGTTTCTCTGGGGCGGAATCGAGAGCTTCCGTGGACGAGGACGGACAAGTCAGCGGAAAGAGGAAGAGCGACACAGAGGTGGGAAACGCCAAGAAGAAGCCCAAGTCTAAGAAGTCTGAGAGCGCTGAGGAAAATGTCTGTAGAAATAAACCCTTCACTCGCTCCAAGAGGAAGTCCTCCAGTGATATCACCGTGGACAGCGCTCAGAGTAAAGAGGGAGAGCAGGAGGAAGAGAAGAAGAATCTGAATCCCGATGAAGAGAAAGATGAAAAAGCATCCGGTAAAGAGACAAGCGGGAAAAGGAAGAAGAGAGGTACTCTCGGTTGGCTAAGATCCTCTGGGAAGCAGCCGAGTATTTTCTCAAAGTTCTGCAGCGTCGGGAAGATCAGCTCTACAAATCCAAAACCTTTGAACAAATCTGAGCCAGAGAATGGACCATCGGAGGAGCCAAAACAGAAAAGCACTCAACAGTCTGCAGCAAGGAAGTCAGCTAAAGGTCAAACAGAGAAACAACATGGTAAGAGATGAGAAATGAAGGTAGAGGGAGTAATGTGGGAAAATGTAGTAAGTTTGAGTAACGCCTGAAAGGCAACACATCATCAAAAACTGATAACTGTTGGGGTAAAAATAGATTCAACTTCTGTCTTGAATCCAGTATGTTTGTTAGAGATCTGATCATGATCCAGACTTCTCTGTTTGCCTCAGACGTTCTGGGCCTGATGGAGAAACTGTTCCAGGGCCGACTGGTGCTGAGAACTCGCTGTCTGGAGTGTGAGAGCTTCACTGAGCGGAGAGAGGACTTCCAGGACATCAGCGTGCCGGTGCTGGACGACCAGCCCACCAGTCCAGAGGACCTATCTGACGGTGAGGCGTTGAAAATATTGAATTGTGACAGAAAAGTAAAAACAGAAGAAACCTGTAACTTGCCAAATTTTCACAGCTCCACAGGCATGCTGTGTGCTTCATCAGCCATTTTCTCTTCACTGATTGTATTTGCTGTAAAGTCAAGTTTAGCTTTTTGCATTTCTCAAGATTGCTTTATCGGAATAACATTTTCCAGAAATAACTATCAACCTGAGAAATAGAATTTTGATTATGTAGGAGATGTTTTTAAACTACTACTTATGGTTACTTATTAATGAAATTAATATAATACAAAACAAGTAATGTTGTTTATCTTCTCAGTCTCTCCAGACCCAAAGCCTGAGATGAAGACCTTGACCTGGGCCATTTCTCAGTTTGCCTCTGTGGAACGCATCGTTGGCGAAGATAAATACTTCTGTGAAACCTGTCATCACTACACAGAGGCTGAAAGGAGTCTGCTGTTTGACAAAACTCCTGAAGTCATCACTATTCACCTGAAGCGCTTCTCTGCCAGCAGCTTGGAGTGAGTTCACAAACGATCCTTTGTAAAACCAAAACTTTTAAGGTTCCGTGTCTAACCTGGTTTTCCTGGCAGGGTGGATCCGTACGCAGGCCTCTCGAAAGTCAACACTCCCTTACAGACGCCCCTCACCCTGTCTCTGAACGAGTGGTGCACAAAGCCGTCGGCTGCTACAGGGCAGCAGTACGAACTGTTTGCTGTGGTCATGCACAGCGGTGTCACCATCAGCAGCGGCCACTACACCACCTACATCCGCATGTCCAATCTGAAGGATGCGAAGGTCTGGCTGCAGGACAAGAAAGAAAAAGTTTCTGAGGAGGATGTAAAAGAAAGCAAAGAGGAAGCACAGACAGACGAAAACACAACCTTCGAGGATGGCGAGGTGTCGGTCAGCCTGAGCACAAGGGGGCAGCGGCGAGCGGGTTTGGCTAGCACCAAATCAGGGAGCAAAAAGCTTTTGGAGGGAGGTGTTGGACTCCTGGGGGGACAGAGGAGTTTGCCCAATTGTGAGCTGGGAAGCAGCAGCAAAGCAGCTAACCGTGACGCAGCGGAGGGATCTAAACGGAGAAAGACGCTAAGCATCTCCAGCCAGAATGCAGGTGGACTCAAAAAGGAGCCAGAGGATACGGCAGTGGCTCCCCCTGGTGGGATGGAGGCAGCAGAGCAGCAAGCATTAACCAGCTTGCTGGAGTATGAGGGGAAATGGCTGCTGTTTGATGACTCTGAAGTGCGTTTGTTTGAGGAGGAGAACTTCCTGCGAGCCTGTTCTCCTGAAACGTGCTCCTCATCCACACCGTACCTGCTGTTCTACAAAAGGATCCCCGAGCCCTGACACTAAAATAAGCACAAGACATAAATGTGCACACACACACACACACATACACACGTAATTGTTGGTGCCAAAAACATTCATTGCCATTTCAACACATTATCTAAAGTTTGTTTCCACCTGCAGCAGTCTCCTCCTTTAGGACCAAGGCCAGTTGACTCTACTCTAAAGCAGGGGCTCACTATAAAGACTAGCTGAGTTTAAAACTGTTTCGTTTTTTTTTTGTTTTGTTTTTTTTTGTTTGTTTTTTTGGACTTGTCAGGGATGTTTAAGCCTTCTTTGTACAGACTTAGTTGTTTGTAGTGGTGTATTTTTGACACTGGCTTTCAAACTCGTCATGCCTTTTGTTGTTTCTGTCTGTAAGGGTTATTAGTGGCAAGAGTACTTTTCAGCACAGCTTTTATTTAAATCGAAGACTTTTTTCCTCTCCATGCGACAGAATTTGCAAAATACTTTTTTTAATGCATTGTTTTCTCAAGCTGTCCCCTAATTTTATTTTTTTTTTTTCAATCTTCCCTTTTTTTGGTGTTTTTTTTTTCTTACTGTGCTTGGGCCTTCAGTAAGTAAATTTTTTTGATATATCGAAGCATATTTACAATATATTTCTATTAGAAATACAAAAATAACCGTGTGCAGTCTGTTTAGAAAACCTGGTTTTTATATCACATTTTATATAGTCAAAGTTTCATTAATGTCCAGAATTTAAAAGTGAAACTCTTGATTGAAAATCCTTTATCCTTATTACAGAGTTTAGTAGTATATTTAGGGAAAGTAAATGGTTAAAGCTGCCCATTATCCAGCCTTTTTTTTTTTTTTCGTGCAATGTTATGTTTAATTGATCACACATTCACTTCCGTCTGAGAGAAAATTATTGAAATTATTTCTGGAGAGGCTATTTGATACTTTGAGAACTCCTGGAAAGTCCAAATGGGTCCTGCTGTATCACTCAACAGTAACCACGGACAAAAATCTTTTTTTTTTTTCCTGGATTTCTTCAAAAAAATCTAATCACAATTTTTTACAAACCCTAGATGGGAAAAGAAGATGCAAGAACTCACAGGGTGGACAGATTTTTCTGCAACGCTGGGGAAGAGAAATCAGTTGCTTATATGATAAAAAAATTTAAGCTTTGGGTCCACTCAACCTACCTCACTGCACCTTGGTCATGACATGGAAAAATTTGAGGCTACTCCCATTGCACAAGTTGCTTTCTTTTTTTATTGTTTTCCCCTTAACAGCTCTAGGTGTCCCACATGTTCAGTTATATTTTAACTACAATATTTTTACCAAATTCAAATGCGTTTCCATCTGCCCTGGGAAAAAGGATGAGAATTGTATCATAATTGTCAAACAGTCCAGCAACCTTTTGACATCCTTCAGTTCAGAGGTTCCCAAACTAACAGTTGTCTATGTTCAGCTACTTCAATTAATTTTGCCCCCAAAATAAGTCGATCACCCCCCACTCCCTCCACCACTCTCACACATCGTTCAACCAGGTAGCCTCTCCATTTTGGTAATCCACAGGGGGGGCCCAGGAGAAAAAGTTTGGGAACCACTGCTTTAGTTAATTGGCTACATTCATTTTTATCCATGTGAGACAAAACTTCATATTGTGAAGTATACTCTGTATTTTGCTTTAAGATTTTCTTCAGAAGATAAAAGCAACCTTGATGAGTGTGAAGCTGTAGCCCATACCAGCTGCAATGACCCTTTGGTTGAAAACAGACAAGCAATAAAGTTTTTACCTCCAGTTTTGCTTTGTCATTTTCTTTTGCATAAAGCAGCTTAACTGGAATTTAGCTTAAGTAATACATACCCAGCAATATACAGGTGCATGTCTGGGAAACATTTTTTACCAGTACATAAAAATTAATGGGTTTAATTTCTGGTTTGATTTAGTTTCTCAAATTTGAATATTATACGTCAATAAAAATAGATTTTTATAGCAAATGTCTACAAAACCATGGTGAAGATTGCTGACTTGACAATTGTCAAACATCCTGCATAATAAAAACTGTTGAACTGTTTGTTCAGAGTGCTGCAACCAAACACATTAACATAAAGTTAAGCTGAAAGAAAAACTGGTTGCTACTGAACCAAATGTCAAAAGTCTCTTTAAAATGAAAGTTTTAGTCGTCAGCCAGACCAAGTACTATTAGTTTTGTAAAGCTTTATCTGTTTCTATTTTTATTGCAAGCCATGATAAAAATGAACAGAAATAAGTGATTGACATGCATCACTGTCTAATGAGTATATATGTCTGTTTTTTAATTAAATTACATTTTCAATGCTATTCCAAATTATTTACATAGGTTTGTTTGTTAGAAGAAAAAAGAAAATCACACACCATCTGAACATTAAAATATTTATTTAGTAAAATATTTAAAGTAAAACAAAACTACATAAAATTATACAAGGATGTTTTAAGTACCTAATTTTAAAATGTTGCTTCAACATAAAATAATAAAGGATCATGATAAATACTGGTACAACTTTTTCTTTTTTTTTTCTTCCTCGCCTCCCTCCAATACATAAACTTTCAAGTCATAAATGCATTGCTACGCTATAATAAAAAAGTGCACAAATGAAATTGAATACATTATTTTTTTGACACATCGTACATAATTAAATAAACACCTTGACTTTTAAAGTGGTACCTTTTTCTGTGGACGCTTGTAAAAACGTTGGTTGTAAAAAGGGGAGCAGGGGGTTTGGCACTTAACCGGGGCTCAGAGCACTCTTCATATTCACTGGCTTACAGCTTGAAGGTTCTGTTGGTATCAAGTGTTTAAATAAGTGGGTTTCTTAAGGTAGCTGAGGGGAAAAAAAAAAACATCCCCATAGCAACAAACAGCAACTCCTGATCCTCAAGATCTCCTTGTTCACTTTTCAGACTGTGCGACCGTTTGTCTAGAAACAAATTAAGACACTGGAATGACGTACCGAGCTCCGTTGCTTGTAACAAACACTCCTATTTACACTTCAAAATAAATTAATATTGCAAATTTATGTAGTCTTTGTGTCGGTGACTGAGTGCAATCTCTCCATCTTCAAATATCAAGTTTGCGAAGACTCAGTCTGCTGAAGGAATCTCTGCAAAATGGAAAGAAAAAAAGAATTTAGAAAATTTCCTGCTTTTTCCTGGATTCCTTTTACGTACTGATGGACATGAGCTGGATGATTTACTTTAAAGCTTGATTTGAGAGGTTGGGCAGCATTTTGTGACTTGCAAAAGTATTTACAACCCTTGAACATTTTCACCTTTTAATTTAAAATCACACACTTAAATGTATTTTATTTGGATTTTATGTGATAGATCAGCACTAAATATACAACTGAAGTGCATGAAAAGAAACACATGGTTTTCTTGCTGCTTCTGAGAGCTCTTGCCACAGATTCTCAGTTGCATTAAAATTTAGGACTTTGACTAGGAACAGTGTTCTGTGAAAACTTATAACTAGTATTTTTTGATTTTCATAGAACAGCAGGATTTATAAACACACAGGTGGACTCTATACTAATTAGGCAGCTTGGAGAGAATTTTATTTAGCGTATCAGAGTGCAGGAGGGTGAACACAGATGTACACCACACTTTTCAGATTCAGTTGAAAACCATATATCATTTTCTTTCAATTTCACAGTTTTTCATTACTTTGTGTTGGCCTATAATATCAAATCTCAATCAAATACATTGAAGAATCAAACATGACAATGTGTAAAACAGTTCAAACGGTGCGAATACTTTGGCAAGGCACTTCATGTATCTGCTGTTGAAATATCAAAATCTTTTTATTCAAATGGCAGAAGCGTTAGCAATTGTGATTTTTTTTAAACCAAATGCATAATAAAATAATCATTCATATTTGGGTGTTTGTGTGCAGCATCACTACTTCCATGTTAACTTCTTTGTTTTTAAAGGTGGCTGCAGAGCTGCAAACTGTTTTCTTTTTACTTGAGAAAACTCTTTAAAATCTCTAAATGACGACACAAAAACACAAAGTGTGGTTTCAGAGCTACCTTATCAAGCTGTCCGTTTGCTGCGTGATTATTACAAAAACAAAACACTGTTTAAAAAAAAAAAAAAAACACCACCAAAACAAAGAAGTGAGCGCAGATGGGCAACATGTCTTCTCTCACCTGTGCGAGTTGACCTGCAGGACGGGTTTGTAAAGCTGCGGGATCTTCCTGTTGATGAGGGGCTGCAGCGCCTCCTTCAGTCTGTGGTAGTTCCGCTCCAGCTCCCTCTGGTACTCTTTCTGGTCCGGTCCGATCAGGCTCTTGTTCTTCCGGAGGGCGTCTTCGCACCTTTGGCAGGACAAAACTTTCCAATATAAAACTGAAATGTCCTAACAAACAGAGTTTGGAAGCATAAAGTACCTCTTTGTGAAGTCCTTAAAGCACAGACGGAGCTTGTTGTGATGTCGATACAGTTTTGGGTCACTTGGGATTTCTGACAGGAACACCTGAGCCACTTCCAACGGACCCTAAAAATGGGTTTTCTATATGAGCATCAACAGAAATAAAATAAAATAAAAAGAAGTGCAGTGTGTTTCGCTGATGTCTGACCTGATTTACCGTTGTGCCCACAGATCCCTGCAGGACCATCTGCAGCATTTTGGCGTCAGCAGGGTCCTGGTGGGTGGCAAAGGCCAACTCCTGAGTCTTCTTCTGCATATCCTCTATCGCCACCTCTATGGGTGTGGAAATAATCTGGAAGCAGAAAAATGTCCAGAGATTTTACTAACTGTAATAATACAATATGCTAAACAGCATTTTCTAATCTGTAACCTCCTATTTCTGTAAAGAATTTCCACAACAGAATGACAGTTGTTGTTTGTGATGGGTCACAGACTACAGTCATATCTAAAACAAAATTACAATACATGTTCCAATGAGCCTAGTTTGTCAGACTAAAAGTACCTTTTGGGAATAAACCTTAATCAGTTAAATTTATGCATTAAGTATTAAACATAATTTTCCTTTTACCATTTTTAACGTTTCACAATAACTCCTTCTAAAAATACTTGTTTACATATTTGTGAACCTTTCTTCAGTTCTCAGCAGACATCTGGCTTCTCCAAGTCTTTTCCAGTTAACCGCTTGTTCCTTCGTGGCCTACCTCTTCCTTGTGAATGATGTTGATCCTCGTCTTGATGTAAGGAAAGGCGTGTGACGTGGTAAGGATGGTCTTGCGTTTGAACTGCTCGTGCAGGTCCCCGTGGGCTCGGCCGTCCAAGGTGAAAGGAGTGCAGTACACAAAGCGCCTCAGGTTGTAGTTCTTGTCGAAGTAGGTTATGCGGTCTTTCATCTCGTAAGTGTCGAAGTACGGCTCCACATACGTGATCTGGATGAAGGCCTGCGCACAGTAAAATGTCATCAAATGACCAGGCGGGTTTGCTGCGGATGAATTTGACGTGGTGATGAGGCTTTGGAGCACCAACCTTATTGGGGTCAAGTTTGCACTTATCTACAGGGTTGGAGTCCTTAATGACTTCTACCTGCTCCTCCCCGAAGCGCTCCCCATAGAAGCTCTAAGAGAAAAGAGGGCGGGGCCTTTACACTTCTGCTAGGTGTAAACATTTTAGACCGGTTATTCTTTTTCAGTTCAAAAGTTCAGGAGTTGTTGAAGAGTGATACTGTTTACCTCGAGCCTGTGGGAGATTTCGGCCAGCTTCGTGATGGCCGGCTCTTTATACACAAACTCCTGCTCATCCAAGTCGCCAAACTTTGAACCATAAAATCCCACCCTGAAGTACGTACCAAACATCCTCTTCCCGTCCTGTGAGCAGATAAAAACACCTGTCAGAGGAATGTCTTCCAGTCTAAATAAATTAAAACTTTAGATAAAAATCACAGTTCTCCACAACGGCGGAACCAAGACCGACCGAGGCTTGTAAAAGTGTTCAAAGCCTTTCACTTTAGGTACAACGGAAACAGGAGGTCTTTTCCAGAAGGCAACCTCTGGGAAGAGTTAAGGTCAATGTGCAAAGATGTTCAATAATATTTAATTTCAAGAAGTACTCATCAAATGCAGATGCAGCAATGTATTAATATCTTTACAGTTTGTTAATGGGCAGTTTTATCAATGCATTCTGCCATAGCCGGCCCTTTCAAAACATTTTTGATCTCGATATGGTCCAAAATAAAAAAGTGAAATATTGAACTAAAAATGACCTACAGTTCAAGTAACATGACCTACACACCGCATGTTGTGGTATTTAGATTGCAGCATGTAATGGATTACCTAGAGATTTTGCAAGTTAACAAGAGATGCACCAAGAAATGGGCTTGGAAGCGATTACCTCCGTTTAGAACTGCTACTTGTCAGATGGAGATTGAAAAAAGAACGATAACAGCTCACAGAGCGGAGGTTTCTACTGAGTAAAGACAAGGTTACCTACAAGGTTACCTATTGTCAATTTCAGTGTAATTAATTCAGAGCAAAAACAGATGTAACAAGCTATTCAAAAGGAAAGTGTATTTTCTATAACAATGAGAAAATTAAGTGGTTCATTTAGCCTGAGACAAAGAAAGAGAGAGCAAGGCTTTCAGCAGATAATAGGAAGAACATAGTTGAGTCTTCCACTGTTTTATTCTTTTGATATGGAATATTCTTGATTTGAAAATGTTGATACCATTTTCAAAAGCTAACACTTTGGGAAACAATCTGCATTTTCTAGGGAAACCACAGACTGTCTATTGTCAAATTCAATACTGTAGAATTAGGACATTTTTTTTACTGGTTTTAAAGTCATTTCAGAGCAAACACTCGCGTGCGCACAAGTTGTTAGAATTGTTAAATTGCCAGGTTTTGGTGATGTAAGTACATTTTAAAAATGACTAAATATGAATACAGGAAGTCCTAGAGAATTAAGAACTGGCTAATGTAAGAATCAGAGGTAATAAAATAAAATAAAATAAAATAAGGAATTGGAAATCAGAAACCATGTATGAGAAACCCAAAAGCCTCCAGAAATGGTAACTTTCAACTGTTTTACATTTAACACAGTTCAGCTACAAACAAAGCAACAAAAAAAGAAGGGAAAACAGACAACAGACGTTTCTATCCACATAATGTAAACTGTTGAATTCAAGTCATGAATCGAAGCAGCAGGAGGGCTTGCCGAATCAAAGCCTTGCATGTTTTATTTGTAGATAAAATTGAAATAATTATACCCTGAGAAACAACAAAAAGAATCAAGAATCAAGAAGCTTCACAAGGAAAAGAAGACCAAAGGAGAACTGGCGTGTTGTTTTAACAGGTGTGTATGTCAAAGTCTAACATTTCCTTTATAGGATATTACAATGTGATGGCTTGGTAGATTTTCAAAGCATTTAACAATATTGCAACAAAATGCTGTCAATACCCTTAAACTAATGCACTTACCACAAGACACAATTAAGTAAAGTGGGAGGGGAGGGTCAGCAACCAGGCAAATCAAAAAAGGAGAAAACAGAACAAATTTTAATCAGGATGGGGTTTCCCCCCAGAACCAACAAAAACAACACAAACACAAGATCAAAAATATCTTCAGTGATTTGAAGAAAATGATTCCAAACCATGCAAGATGAAAGAAAAAGGGAAAAAAGTCAGAAATAAAGAACCTTAACCCTTAAACACCACCATGCACCCTTCGTGCAATTCCAAAACAAGAAAGAAAAAAAACAAAAAAACAACCAGAATCTGAGCCAACTCATGCAACAAACCATGAAAACTCACCCAGAGGTTAATAAAGTTAACACAATGAAGGGTGGATGGAAAATAATAGTAATTAAAAGTCAGGGGTCGATTTAGTTTGTATAATTAAAAGAAAAAGTCCATCATAATAGTAACTTTAAATCAATAGGAAAAATCAAGTAACTCAAAAAATACAGTTAGTTGAACCCTCTCTGGAGAAAAAAAAAATGGCAGCTTAAATAATCTGACTACAGCTTCCACCCAAAGTTTGCAACACCTTCATTTGAAAAGGCTTATAAAATTGAGTGAGGCAAGAAAGATCCGAGACCCTTCGTGTTTAAACAGTGTACTGAAATCGAGCCCTGTGAATGAAGATGAGGGTGAGATGAAGTGTGGCAGCAGGCGGTGTCAGTCGATGAGGGAGCGCTGACTGACACCAGCAGACAGACAGAAGACGAGGGCGGATTAGGAGCGGATTGTGCTGGTGACGCATTCATGTCGACTTTTTAGTCATTAGTGTCATCTCGTGGCTGTCATGCACAGCCCTTCAGCACTGTCACATTTGGAGAGAAAAAAAAAAAAAAAAAAAATTCCTCCGGCACAAAATGAGGGAAAAGACATGAAGACAGGTGAGGACTCTGGTGAATAAATACAGCAACATCCCCAGCAGGGCAGACGGTTGGGAATGTCTGCAGCTGTTAATGGGCTGAATGAATGAAAGTAAAGCAAAGAGCAACAGAGCGCTCGCAGCTGGCAAATAAAAAGATGGAGAGTAAATGAAAATATTTAAAATAAAGATAAACATGAGCAGGGCCAAGCAGGAACTATTTAACCACCTTACCTCCCAGCCAGTACTCTGTGTAACAAAGAGAATATAGGACATGTGAGGACAAGACATTCACAACCCCCACACACAGCGTGGTCCACACATGCACAGGATGATACAACCAAGAGAATTTCTCCTTCATAACTATTCCAGATTGGAGAAAATTCCATCTTATCTAGAACCAAATTAAGCAAATATAATTCAAGAAGAATCATTTTTGGGTCACCACTAAAACTACACACCAAGTGACTAAACCAATGCTGACATTGGAATCTGGCATCTCATGCATCCTTTATTTATTGAAAAACAAATTAAATAAAGCATGCCAGGAGCCCGACATATCAAATAATAATAATTAAAAAAACATACAGAAGATAAAATTATAAACAATAACATCGTGCAACATTGTGTCTGTGTGAAAGCCTGTTTCACTGCTGGGCTCCAACATGGTACTGGATGAATAAAACAACCTCCGTTCAGTGAAATACTGGTTTTGAGCTTCTACAGTTTTATTAATGTGACAGTTGATGTGAGTGATGAACATTCATAAGAAGGTGAAGACTGAGTTTGGACTTTTTCATTCTGTGTGCAGACTTTAACAAAAATGCAACCTGGAGATGATTAAAAATGAGTTCTCACAAAATCTACATGTGCAGCAAAGTAACTGTTGATTATCAAATCCAAATGGCCTAATTTCCTTAATTAATAGCTAAATTAATATTTAACTTGACAACTTTAAACTGTAAGCAATGCAAAACCTTCTTCCTTTGTTGTATATTTACCTGATGGACAATTTTGCTAAAGGCTTCCTGCAGTTTACCATGGATGGTGGCTAGCTTCTTTGCGTCTCTGTTGGCTTCATGGATTGGGATTAGCACCTTGTATACTTCATTCACTGCCTCATACATCCCGGCCTGGAGAGAAAGGAAACTTCAATAAAGTAGAATTATTCACTGAAACAACCAAAACTTCAGCATTAGTCCTTAGATTAGGAGAAATTAGCATGACTGGATTCCTGATAAGCTTGTTTCTATTGTCTTCACCTTACAGACTGCTACTGTTTTTGCTGTTTTATCACACTTAAATTCTTAGAGTCTCAAAATCTTAGAAAAAGCATTAGAACTCTTTCCAGACTGTTAGATGTCAATGACTTTGTTTTTAATTTCCTGATTCTACAGAACCTGCAGTATCAAGGCCAGTGTGTAGCCAGTGAAACTGAATCATAAATGTGGTAAATTCACATCTCAATTATTATTTCACAATAATTGTACAATAACCAAATTAGTTGGGTTTGGAATGGTTGTTTTGTTACTGTGATTGTCGAATTAGATTATCATTTGACTGTATTTCATCATAATTCTATTGAACTCAACTGTATATAACTGTATGCGAGTCCTACAATGTAGGTGTACTGTATGAAATTAGACTGATTTTAATTTAATCTAAACTAAATTAGCTTCTACAAAACTGAAAATGAATTGGAATTGTTTTTGCTGAAAAGTAACTCGAACATACCTCAACGCAGTTTTGGGATTGTTATAAATATTAACCAATGCTGTCAATTTCCTGTTCAATGTCATAACTGAGTAACAACTTGATGAAAAACTGGACTTGACATTTGTTTTGGACTAAAAGGAAGTCATCTCACCATGGAGAAGGAGGCCGCGGCCTGCTCCAGGAGGCCCACAAGACCGATTTCAGTAAAATATTTCCCAGAGCAGATACCCTCTTCATCTGGTGACACGACATCGTCAGAGACAGCCGACTCCTCCAGCACATTTGAAGAGATGTTCTGAAAATCATACAATTGGGCATAAAAACCAAAATATAGGGTAGCAAACTTAATCTCATTTCCACCAGACCCGTCCTTACCTGAAAGGTGACACAGCCTACAGGAAGGTACTTGCGGTCCTCCAGCATGCTCAGGTATTCTGCTACGAGGGCAGCGCTGTGCACCAAACACTGCGCCGCCTCGGCATGATTGCTCCTTTCCGAGTGTTTTCCTGCCATGTTCTGCAGCCACGTCAGGCGCAGGTCTGGGGATGTCTGGTATCCCTTAGCAATCCTAGAGGTTAGAACAAAAAAAAAGTTAGGACAGAGAGAGAAAAACCAAAGAGGGATAAACTTAGATTCTTGGTTACTCCTGTGTTCATTACCTGTACATGAGATCTACCAACATCTCAGGATCTTCTTGATGTTCCTTCATCTTCACTGTGTCAGATAGGATCATGTGCAGATTAAACACGAGGTCTTGGACCTGGGAGGACAAAATAAGACAAAATACAGGGAAGAATTTAGGCTACATTTAATTTACTCTAGTAAAATGAAAAGAAAGTTTGGTGTTAAAATGAAAAAGATTAAGTCAAAATTATCAAATTTAATAAATATCTGATAAAGATTTGTTAAATGAGTACCTGATCTGGAAAGGTGGTCTCTCTGAGTTCCAGGTCTTCCTCTGCGTAGGTGAGGATTGTTTTCAACGAGCGACGGAGAAACTCTTCATTAAAATTCTGGGACGTTCCGACCAGCGAGGACAGAGACATGGTCACCTGCATTTTCACTCTGGCAAAGTTCTAGAAATTAAAGACAAATAAAAAAGGCGAGAAACAAGAATTGGTAACAACTTTAAAACATGGATTGAAAATAACTTGCATACCATGCAGAGAAATTTGACTTTTAATTCACATGAATCATTTTTAAAGCCATCTAGGGTTTAATTTATTTTGAGTTCTTGAAATGATGCTTTTAATTAAATCACAACAGTCATTCACCCACGTCTGAGTGAAATGTGGGGCATTTTAAGCTCTGCAGCAAATTGGTTGATGTTAATGAAAATAGATTGCTTTTGCATACTAATTGTACGGTTATATAACCTGCATCGCAACAGATTTAAACTTCAAACATTAGAGAACAAATGCTGAGATCCAGCTAAGTGTTAGTGTTGGCAGCCTTACAGTTTGCAGTTTTACTTACGTTACCAATCTCAAAGTTTTGCCTCATGAGGAGGTAGAGGGAAGCGCTGGCGTGGGACCTGATGGTGCTGATGCTACTGCTGCAGCTTCTCAAGAGTCGCAAACACAGATCCGCACACTGCTCTGTTTCCTCCTCAAACAGCAGCTCTGGAAACTAAACAAGTAGAGTTCAGCAAAAAAGATTTATGAAGGACAAAGACTGAATAAAAAAACAAACAAGTCAGCATTTAAGTATTCTTAAAAGTCTAAAAATCCAACCTTGGAAACCAGAGCTCTCTGTGTGGCAAAACAGTGCTGAAGGTACAGGGCGCTCTGGTTGCAGGCCATGCTGTGAAGCAGCACCTTTAACACCCCACCCAGAATGCTCTCCTTAGACTCAGTCACTGATGCCGTCTACAAGATAAACAAAGACAAAATTATTTGAGAAATGAAACAAATACAGTATAAAAATATGAAAGTGTTTTCTCAGTCTTTCAATTTGTGTAAAGTCCTGCACAAAAACACAAGTAGTACTTGGGGCATCTGTTGCTGTGCGTTTGCCTGCTTACCTGTACAACAATCTCCAAAGTATCAAGAATAATTAAGTTGGCCTCTGTTGCTAGGTTACCATCTATAAGTGCTTCATGTTCCAACTCCGCTCGCGTCCTGCGATCACAAAAACCCCAGAAAGGAATAAATTGTAATGGTAATATTGTGGCTTTAATTTATAAAGTCAACACTGTCAACACATTTCACAATTAAAAACTGTTTAAGGGTTCCAACAACTTTTTAATGGTCAAGTTCTATTATTTTTGAGACACATAGAATTGTACATAATGAAAACCTGTACACTTACTATACATATTGTTATCAAAGTCCAGTTTTAAATAAAAAGAACAAACAAAACTATATGTATGAAAGTGGAGTTAATTGTATTTGCAATTATTCAATTTTTTCCACACAATTTTTTTATGAGAATACTAAAAAACACTTTCTGAACACCCAAGGAAGGTTTTTAAGTATTATTGTAAATGTCAGTCAGTAATAAATACAACATAGAAAATTGAGGGTTGCACTGAAAGTTATGTAATGGTACCATTTGAGGCATTTCTGCAATTAATTTAAACTATTCCAATGGTTATTGGAATTATTATTACTTATTACTGAATTTATTCTAATAAGCAGGTTTACTTTTACAGAAACCAATGTGTGTATGAATGCCTCTTTCCTTGCTTTAAACTAAATATAAACTTAAGGCTTATGTCCTAACCGTATGGAAACATATCTGATGTTTGGTTCTGTAGCCTTTGCCTACAGCTACACTGCACTACCTGCTGCAGGCAGGTAAGTATAACCAAACAGCATAGATCAGGATCTTATTAAGACTAACACCAACATCTTAGTGCATAGAACGTGGGTGCAATCAAAAACTTTTCAGGTAATGTTTCAGATTAATTTGACTTTCTAAACACTAATGAAGAGAAACTTGTGAATTAGAACAGCTTGCACTCCTATACGCAATGCAAACAAGGGAGAATTAAACTACTGAAAATATGTTGGACAGAAATGCTGAGCAGTGACAAAATATGCTATCTGAACCATAAATTTACAACCTATAAATGTGGAGAAAGTACAAGGAGTAGTTCATGTTGGGACTAAATTTATGTATGATCCAAACTTGTCTAAACAGGAAATATTCAAATGCTAAATTATCTACATTGCCGCATATCAAAATAAAACATGTTGGCCTTTTAGTCATGTCACTCTTTTATTGCATCAAAAATTACATGAGTTCATAACAAATTAGCAGCAGTACCAGAGACACATAATACTGGACTTGTAGCATACTGGTTAAAAAGCCAAACACACCCACAGCAACCACTATCAACCCAAAAGCATACGATGTTACCGGGACAAAGGGAGTGGAGGGGCAAGGGGTTCAGGGGGTCAGAACCAGGATCAGCGGGGTCTTTGTTTATGCCATCATGCCCATGTGAGACTTAAAATGTTAAAATGGAGAGCAAATGAGTAATGAAAACCTCAATGACTTCCCTGCATAAACAGCTACTGCTTGTCATAAGAAACACAAATAAATCAGAAAATTATTTACCAACTGGTCCAAAGTCCAGTACATCATGTTGTAACTGAAACAAACATTTCGTTTTCCACTTTAACTGGCTCACTTCCCACATGTATGACAAAACACCTTAAATGAGGCTCTAAAGCAGAGGGCAACTCAAAGCAGCACACGACAGATGTAGGCCATACAATACCTGACTGATCTGTGACTCCTACATAAACACACAGCGACATGAGAGAACACATGGAAATTAACACAAAAACAAAGCTGGAGGTAGACTTTAAAAAAGATGTGAAATGAAATGAAGACCAATAAAGGGAGATTTTTTGCTTGCTGGATTAAAAAAAAGTAAGTTTCTATATTAGATATATTTTCATATAATTTTTTTTAAATCTGTGAACAAATAATCAGAAAAACACCAATGGCTGCAAAACATGTAATCAGAGTTGTCTTGATAAAAACTTGTCAGAATATAAAATGTAATATTTAATATGCAATGCTTCAATCAGTCAAAATGATGGAGGTCTGTAACTGAAACATTGCATATTGAATTTCTCCAATTTTAATAATGTGCAGAAATTTATATTTCCTGATAAAATTTTGAGGTACCCCAGATAAAGCACAAGCTCACACTGAAAAATTGCTGCGGTTGATTTAGATTAAAAAAATAAAAAATAAAAATAAAAATGCCTCCTGTATTATTATACTTCTTACTATTCATAATAGACATGCCTGATTTAAGAAATAATGTAATTATTGCTTTGACCCTAGATATGGATAGGGTTGTAGCATCCCATTGACCACTGTGTCATTTCATACTTATGCCACAGGGAACCAGATTAGTAAAGACATTTTTCTATGTCAATTAATAGTGAAGTACACATCTGCAAAAAATTCTGAAGTCATATGAGGTTGGATTTTTTAAAAATACAATAATGTAAGGTTTTGCTATTGCAACAAAAGATCTATTTATTTTTCAGAATTTTTTGTCCAGCTTCAACAAAGAGTCCATAAAAATGTGGACTGAAGGGCACATTCAAGGTTCCAATGTGGGGCATAACACATTTTTCAAGATTTCAAAAATAAATAAAAACAAATAATATCATAAAACTAGCAATTTCATAAAAATAAACATGAAAGATAAAAAAAAAGCTGTTTGTTTCAAGTTTTGGGGCTTAGTTGAGAAGGATGGGAAATAACTGAAAATAAATCAAATTAGGACTGGAAACTAAATTTACCTGAAAAAATCCCGGCTCCATCACATTCACTCACTCAGCTCCTTGAATTCACTGTACATATTTGTAGTTGATGCTTTTTAAATTTACTTTGTGAGAAATGTGATTTGTGTCTGTTCTTTCAGATAACTATATAAATGATCAGAACCTTGCTAAGTAATGTTTGCCAAGTTCAAACATTACTTAAATTTAACCAAAATTGTACAAAACCATACAACAAATATATCATTATCCATTTACATAAAATGTAATGACTAGGCTTTCTGGCAAATAAAACTAGAGTGGTAAGGAAAAACTTTTAAGAGAACATACTTGTCCATCCTTTCACTGTTTTGTCTCCAGTGGGTCATGTCCTTCCTCCACCGGAGGTTTTCTTGACTGCCAAAAGCACTGCCAGATGGACTCCGCTCTAAATGATGGAGAAACATTATTTACTTTATTCAGTAGTGGTAAAAAGGTTGTGTTTACCCTGGGAAACATAACTTCTTTTGGCAGTAGCTTTATTTGATAATTGATAATAAGGTACACGTGTCTGTGGCTGTACACTGTAAGCTGTCTGTTAATTTCCATTTGAGCCAAGCAAACGGTTGCATTTTCTGAAGCTTAGCTGTTTTTTTTTTTTTTTGCAGGTCTTCCTACATGTGCATGTGGCGAAGTGTGTAGCCTCACCTAGCTGTCCCCTGCTGCGGCGCACCATTTCCTGCCTGGCGCCGATGCTGCCCAGTATGGCCTCCTCCAGCTTGGCCTTCATGTCTTTAGACTTCTTAAACGTTAAGCTGTTCATGCGCTCGAATGCCTTCTTTCCCTGCATGGTGAACACAACATGGGCCTTGTTTCCATGGAGAGCACAGTGAGTGAGAGGACAGAGAGCACACAGTGCGGGAAGTTACTTGCAGAACAGAACCAGCAAGCAAAGCAAGTTAGTAGCTAAAGCACACAGAAAGAAGAGCAAGCAGCAAAGATCCAGCACAGCAGGAAGTTTATCTAAAGTAAAACCAGAAACCAAACAGAAAACTGGAGCACAAAAAGCAGCAGATGATCATTTTAATCACCACAGTGGACAAAGCATGATGATGCTTTTGTTTATCATGTTTTGAAAAATGTACGACCATCTTTCACAAGAATACTGGAAAAGCAGCTATTGTCTACTGTTGCTTATGGTGTGGGATCTGTGTTGCACAAACTCGTATAAGTATTAGTGTGTCACATTTGTCGTGTCACTGATATGATGCTTTGTTTGGCGTGTGGGTTTAACCCAGACAGTGGCGTACCGCTCAGTGGGAACAAGGCATTGAAATACAAAAGAATTGATTGGTTGTACAGTGATGAAATCTGGTTTTCATTCAGTATTTCCGAAGGATAATCAAAAAATTAACCTCATTCCATGGACATCTCAGCCCTCACATATAAATCCTACAGAAAACTTGAGGGGTGGGCTGGATAGACACATGTACAAGAGAGGAACCAGGACTGTGAAATATCTAGAGAAATTGTGCAAACAGCAATGGTCAAAGATCTCTCTCTGTATGCTTTAAACTTGTGAAACTTTAGATAACATGGTGTCCTGTTGGAAAAAGCGTGGTGTATAAAAATCTTGCAGCCGCAGTACCAGCAAAAGTAACACTGGTCGTTTTTGATATTTGTTTCCCAACATGTTTTTTCCTGACCAAATATAAGTACATAAATTACACTTTTCTAGATATTTCATGGCAAGTATATCCTACAGCAACACAAGAATCATTTGTTTCAAGGCTTTTCTTAACCATCTTTAGAAAAGTAAATCTATCCATCTCATCAGGGATGCTACCTTGTACTCAAAGCAAGACACGCAGAGGTAGAGGAGATCCAGCAGGCGGTTGAGCTGAGACACAGACAGGTCTGTAAACCATTTCTGCAGCACCAGCTCGTCGGCGTTCTTCAAAACCCAGAGCAGACAGATCAGCAGACTGCGACTCGACTCGGCCGAGAAGCTCCCATGCTGGCGACCCGTCTGGAGAGATTTCCCAGATCAAATCACAGGGAGGAAAAACGACAACAGATGGGCACAAAATGTGGTCAGACACTTTAATTAACTTATACTGACTCGTTATGTCGCATAGCGAGGAGTAAACTACCTGCGAGTTCAGCAAAAAGCTACTTGGTCGGGACATTGGAGATGCGGTGGAGGTGCCAGCTATTGCCATGGCAACAGTCTGACTGATCATACTGTTGCCCTCTCCTTCTGCTTCTTCTCCCCCACTACCCACAGCCGTACCTTGGGGACAGCCGGGCCGACCCCACTGATTGTGCGACTCTGTTATAAAAAGAAAATTATTACAAATGACAAATGATAAAAAAGTATAATATATAGCAATACAGAAAAATCCATTATAATTCTAAAAACATAATTTAAAAGCAAACGCACAATTTGCGTTAAACCTTGGTGGACGCAAAAGTACACAGTTTAAAAATAGCAAAAAAACATGAGATAAGGAAGGTTAGAGATTAGCAGGGAACATGATGTCAGGGGGTGCCATGCTTTGAAGCTCAACTGATAAACTTAGAGGGTGCAAGGTGGTGTTGCTATTTAAAGTCCAAATTCAATAGTTAAAATCCTATAGGTATTTGGCGTTTTGTCACATTCTGGTCCAAATAACTTAATTTGACTGCAGGAAAAGGAGACTAATACAAATATCCAAATTTCCCAAACAGATTGTTCCTTTCTAACTTTCTGGAAAGAGAAATCTGATAAAAATAAAAATAAAAAAAAGTAAGAGCTAAGTGCCCAGTGGTAACAGATTTGTTACATTTGACAAGAATAAATATGAAAATATTTTAGATTGATTAATATTCAGAAAGCCTGAAATGATCAAGCAGGATTAGTCCTGATTAGTCAAGTACTGACATAATTGTCAATTAATTTAGTAGCTGATTAATCATTAATTGGAGTAGACTCATAAAAAGGCCATATACTGAATGAAAATAGGATATTCAGAGAAGTAATTAAGCCAAAATTATATGAAAAATTTGTACAATTTGAATTTAAGATTAAAAACATGTTTGTAAATATATTTTATTCAAAACTCAAGTGACCTAGTTTTAGCCAAAATGCTGTGATATTACAATTCTGGCAGTATGATAGCATTTTTCATATTTATGAAGGGAATTGAATTATTTGTTTATTGCCATATTTTTATGTATTTCCTTCTATTGGTTAAAACAAAAGATCAGCAGTATTTTTTTTATTGTATTAAATGATTGTCAGAATAATCAATAGATTATTTGATTACTAAAAATCAATTACTAAAATAATCGCTAGCTGCAGTTCTGACAGAGATCAGAACTGCAAAATTTCTTAAAATACTGCAAATAGATTTTTTTCCCTGCTCCTGAAATGCATCAAAAATAAAAACTTCCACTAATCTGCTAAATGACCAACTAGGATTTGTGTGAGATAAATATCAAAGGACCTCCAGTACAAAAAGGTCAAAATCTGAATGAGCAGGTCAGACATCAAAGAAAACTGAAAAAAATCTGAAAGATTTGTTTCTAATTATAACACTGTTTTTTTCTGTTTCATCCCTGCAGTCTCAATCCTTGCAGAACTACTGTGAATTTGGAGAATGTTTCATGCCGTCATGGATTCACATAATTACTCTTAAATGAAAACTCCTGAACTCTACCTGTAAAATCATGGAGCTGCGGCAGCGTTTCCATAACAATTCCGATAAGAGGCAGGTAGAGCATAGCGACCCGAGCCTTGACCTCTGTGTCAGCATAACGAGGGTCAGAGTCATGGCTTGACAGGAGGTTGTGAACAACGCTCACCACTTTCTTATGCAGGCCAAACATTCTGCAGTCAAACATTTAAACAAAGAGGACATGAATGTAGAGCATAAACAGAATCTATCCATTTTTATATCACCTTTACAAACATACTAACCCCTCATTGTCTGGGTCCAGTATAACAGAAAGCTCAGAGAGCACGAGCCCAGCCAGGTAATGTTGCTCTCTGAATGGGATAGAAAGCTCAAACATATTGGCTATCTTTTGGTCTTGGACGTGAGTGGAAAATCCAGAGCTCTGCTTAAGAAAAAGGCAACAATTATTATATGATCTGAGGCCAGTCAGACAGCAACTACCATAGTCTAAGTTTATGAAATTCAGAGTATCTGGCATTTGAGTGTTTCTGACTGACCTGTGAGGTTGCCGAGGACACTGATGGTGAAGGCGAGGCAGGTGGGGTTAGCAGACTGCAGGGCAGATTCAGGGTGACGTAGTGTTCATGACTACAAACTATTCTTAGAAAATCCAGCCGTAAAGATTCCAGAGTTGGGTTCTGCAAAGCATAGAGCTTTGTCGACACCTAAACAAAGAAAATTGAGAACAGGAATATAAATCTTCCAGCATGGTGAAGTGCGTTATTTAAGATAAAAAGAATTGGAGCACATGTAGTCAAAAGTTCATGTAACATCTAGAGCTGTGATCTTTCTTAAATATATTCAAAATGTGCAACAGCAATTTGATGGGCAGACTGTTTTCATGTTAGATTTTCATGTGTTTCTGCATTTACATTTCCAGTTCTCAAACTATTTTTAGCTTATTTTAAAGTAAAAACACAAACAAAATTACTCTGGATTTGAATATATTGCTACTACAGTTAGGCTTTAAAACAGCAACCTGTGAAAGCAGGAGACCATAGGGAAGAAAAGGGATGGATGGAAAAATGAACTGGGAGAGAGATAAATTGTTAAACAAATGGCAAGCCAAAGCAGGAATTAATTGATGGATGGATGGATGGATGGATAGATAGATGGGTGAAGTAACACCTCACCTGTTTCCAATATGTCTTGATTAATGTGAAGACAAAGCCTCGGTCCATGACTGACAGCAAATCATTGAGGAAGAAGGCCAGGCTAGTGTTTATCCTCTCCACCAACTCCAGATCCTGAAAACATGACAAGTACAAACATATTTTTTATCTTAATTCATAAACAGTTGTAGGGTGTAATTATAGGGCCACCTACATTTGTTAGCAAAAAAAACTAAACCAAACAAATATCAAAATTTCAATAATTATCTCTCTTACTTCCCAAACTGTTCTTGTGTAGGCAGGAAGTCTCTGAGTAACTAACTGTTGAAAAAACAAAATCCTACAAATCCCCTAGCTGATATCTCAAGAAACCCTACTTTTTGAGATATCAGCCGATATCACCAGAAGGTCTTCATTTACCTTCTGGAAACGAGAGACGATGTCTCCAGCAATGGTGCTGACCAGGGCTGTGATGTCATCCATAAAGCGCTCAGGAAATCGGTTTTTCCTTGGCGACTCCAAGCGCTCGGTAAAGTAAAGGTGGTGGATAATGCTCTTTACCTGTGGTGTTGGTTTTAAATGAGATAACATATGACACCATCATGTTTTTGCAAAAGGTAGTAATGAGAAAAAACATGCCATGCATACATAATCTCCTACCATCAGTTCAAAGAAAAACCAAGCCTGTTGCAGAGCGCCCTCCCGAACACTTCCACTGCTCACCACCCACTGCAGGGCCAACTCCTCGTGAAAGAGCTGGGTGGCAAATTGGAAACATAAACATCGAGAGATGGAGGGGAGAGACAAGGATGGAGAAGGATACAACAAGCAACAGAGCCAGAGGAAGACAAAAGTAAGGACCCTGAAAAACTACAGCAGTTTTTCTGGCATAGATTTGTAGTGGAGCTACATCTGCAGTCCCTTCTACAGCTGTTCCCTCCCCTAGTGAAGATGTGAAAAAAGCCTTAAAATAAATACATATTTCAGATTCAAATTGTAAAGACCAGAAAAATCAAAAGAGTGTTTGATTAGTAACTGCTTTGTGTGCTAGAGGTGAGCTCATGAGTGACGGCAGCCAATCAGAATGCCACATTTAAAACTCTGTAGCTTAGTTCTGTTTGACCAGTCAAGTTTAAAACATTGACTCAATAAAATAAAATAAAAAAAACTGTTCAGTTCAACTATAATAAAATAGTATCAGGATAACAAATTGTGGATGTATCTTTATGTTTAATCCCCATCACAGAGTTTGAGTGGCTGCTTATTTTCCCCTTTAACTCAGTTGTTGTCGTAAAAGCTCTGAACTGGCTCTGGCACCAGCCTGAATCAAAAATCTGAACCTCTCTAGTAGAAAATTGTTGTGTGTTGCTGTGGACCTTTCCCCTCTTATAAAAGGTTTTGAAAACTTTTGTGCATGTATTACTTTTAAGGCTCTTTAAACACATTTTACCATACTTGCTATAAATATAGAGGGCACTAAGATACATGTAAAATAACATTTTGAAATTTAAGCACTTGATAAAGACTTTGATCAAACCTAACTTGCTAAAATTCAGGGGAAAAATGTTTTTATTATGTAAAGGAAAGGATCAAATTCAGTAAGAAAACTACATTCTGTAAAATACATAAGCAAAGGAATCATCCAGAAGGCATCTGAAGGTTTAGCGCTTCAATTCAGAAAATTGTTTTTAAACAGAGAGATTAAATAACCAAAGAATGATGACTGTGTGGGCTATAAATAAAATCGAGTTTCTATTTAGTGTACAGCATTTTACAGTGACACCTGACAATGCTATTTGAAAAGCTTTTATTGCTAACAAATTCCTACAAATGAATTTCCCCTACTGTAGATTCAACACTAATATTCAAGTGTAGTCTGGCTAACACACCAACTTTTGCCTGGCAAGTCTTCCCTAATTGTGTTCACAAAGACAAAAACGAGACAGAAAATATACCATAAATAATTATTAAACCTAAGAAATGTTGGACTGTAGATTACACAACCTGACAGAATTTCTTTTCATCTCAAACAGAAAAAATCTTTGAGTATCAAACGGCTTTAGAAAAGATTTTGTATACAATATTTATACATTTGCAAAAAAGAAGCAAAAGCAAAACAATGCAGAGATTGTTCTGACTGGAAAGACTTCCCAGACAATGTGATCACCTCACAGTCAGCTTTAGCCAGACTAAAAAAATAAAAAGTAAAACATTCAAACCCTCTTAAAATATCAACAAGAGGCAAAAGTATTGGTATACAGCATTCAACAAAAACAACACAAAAACCAAATACGACATCAACCAATCCAGAGGCACACATCCACAGACAGAACAGGTGAGGAGGCGGAGACAAGGAGGGCGGGATTGGCTCCTCCCCCAGTGCAAGTGGCTCTACCTTTTTAGTGGGTAACCGTCCTGTTAAAGTTTGCAAGAAACTGGCGCTCTCAGTGTGCGAAGACATGCGATTGCCACAGCGCTCCATGGCCTATGGGTGGGATGAATGGAACGGTGACAGCAAGATTAGTGGAGGAGCAACAAAAGTGTGGGGCCATTCCTCAGCACGTGAGCCGCTGGGACCGTGTGCTGGGTCACGCATTCCCCACATATACATGCACAAAACACACTTTTTTTGTGATTGTGTTGCTTTTCAGACATGAGGACACAAAACAATTAAGACACAGGACGGGACCACAACACCTAAATGTTGTGCCACTAAGCAAGAGGAACATTGGCTTGAATGCCCTACGGTAGAAATGCAAAATGGCTGCATACAAGTGTCTAAGTGACATTTTTCTGAGGTAGTCATTGTGATGATGCACCATTCTGCATCCCTGTAGGTTATTACAAGAATGAATAGACATTACAATGACAAACACTGACACACTAGCCTACAATGTCTGGGGTTTATTATACTTCAGCAGTGCATTTCAAAAGTAATCATGCCCCTTGTACTTTTCAACATTTGGTGACATTATAACCACAAACTTAAATTGATTTATTTGCTTTTTATGTTACTGATCAATAATTTAAATAAATAATTTGCTTTGATCTAAAGAATTTTAAGGTAGCTGTAACTGTATCTATAGGGGTTATTGCCTGCTAAAGTCTCAAGTCTTCAGGACTGCCCAGTATTTATCACTATTTCCAAATCAGGATGCTGCCAACACCATGTTTCACAGTGGTAGTTGTGTATTAAGGGTGATGTGCAGTGTTAATGGCTAAAACAAACACAAGCCCTTAGACTATACATCTAATTATCTGTGCCATTTGAATTTAGTCATTTGGCAGGTTTTTATACTCATTTCTCAATTTTTTATGCTTTGCCTTTGTGAAGCACTTTCTAGTAACTTCCTGTGAAAATTGCTAGTAAAAAAATTATTGACTTGAGGTGTTAGTTTTCCTGGAAACATAGTATTTTGCTATTCATCTTAATTCACATGTTTATGAAAGCAAACCATTCGGACCAAAAAAGTGAACCAAAGGACTTTCCTGGTGAACACTGCATTGTGTTTTTATGCCAGCAGTTTGTAATTAGTAAAGAAAGCCACATAAGTGATGGTCATTGCTTCATTTGGACAGAAATGATTGGGGAAAGACAGAGCACAGACCTGGAAAGTAAACAAACTTGAAAGTCCTCAGTGCTACATTTCTGTTGTGCACATTTGTGCTGTTATTACAACTGCAAAACCATTATGAATGTCAAGAGCAGCTCATTTGTTTCACAACATGATATTTCAAATTTTGGAATGGCGTCAGCAAACGTGAGCTGCTAAGTGAAGGAGACCAGGCGTCGCTTTGATCCATAAGAGAGCAGCTGGCAGGAGAATCACAAATCAGAAAACTGCGAATCAGGTACAATTCCAGCACAATTAGCTCTGCCTGAAGTCCAAAAAGATGCACATTTCCTGTAGTAGGTCAGATTGAGGCTGGTCTATATTCACAACTAGCCCTGTCGCGATAAACGATAAATCAATTAAACCTATCGACCTCATTTTAATTATCGGCTTTATGAGTGTATTCACACCTGTCCAAAAGGTCCAGACCAACGGGGGACATGACCTGTGGTTTGTTTAAAGCAGACCAAATGCGTCAGGTGTGAATACACCATTGACCAAATGGCAGGGGGCAGCACTGCATGGTGCTTCACCAACGCCTGCAAGGTCTATTGTCTCACACCTCAAGACCCTACTTAAATGTTGCTATGTTTGGGAAGAGGGGTGGGTGCCAAGGCATCAACAGCAGTCCAATTGGGGGCAGCTGCCCAACTGGCCCCTGTGGTCCCACCAGTGTGTCGCTTTACATCTTTGTGGCATATTATTGGAATTTTGGATTGTGGGTTATTGGAATGTCTAAAGCTTGGGATATTGTTTTATAATCTAATAGTGCTTCAAAATATTCCAATGCTGTGCTCTGGACTGTCTGTTCTATACCTCAGGCTTCATGATGCCATTTGGTCACTAATGTTTTCTAACAAATGTCTAAGGTATTTACAGAACAGCTGCATTTATACTGAGATTAAATTATACCCTGGTGGACAAGTGTTAAATAATTTGGTGACTACTGAAAGCAGGAGGTTGCACTGGATTTAATTTGGAGCATCAGAGTAAAGAGGGATAAAATGCAGTGATGTTTGTGGTTACATATGATAAATTGTAGAAAAGTTAAAGGGGTATGAATAATTTTCTGAGGCAAATTTAGTGGGTAAAATAGAGTACTTATAATTTCATAAACAAACATAATACTACCTTCGGAGTCTTATTAGGTGAATATTTTAAGTAACAATGCCTATGTCATATAAAACTTGAAATGAAACAGGACTAAACCTTAGATGAAAATGTGTGGCAAGAAGCTCACATGAGTTGATACACATTCACACTCACCAATACAAAAATCTTAATAGACAAAGTGAATAGAAAATATAGGGTGAGTCGAGTCATGCAAGTGAAGGAAAGGAGACAGAGAGCAAACAACAAACTGGCATGACGATTGAGATAAATTCTAACACTACTCTTTTTCTTCCCCATCAAAAAAATAATGTGAATGAAATCTTTATAGTTGGAAGATCATGTTTCTGTTAAATTTTTGAGCAATGTCTAATTATTGTGTTAAGACCAATGATGAAATAATGAAAAGAAAGAAATGGAGAATTCTAGTCCCAAATCAAAACTGGCTTTTGGATATCTGAGTCTACATGATTTTCATGCAAGTAAAAGAAGAAAAAGAGAGGCATTAGATGCGAGAAGCAAAGAGTCTTGATATCTGAAACCTTTTTCATAATTGGCAGCAACATGAGTCTTCAGTGATCCAATCACAATTCATCAAAAATTATGAGAAATTAACAATTTATCTCACTTATTATTGTTAGCCTTTTCTAAAATGAATGGTTAAATAAAAATAATTCCTTCATATTTTTATTGGAATAATCCATACTTTCCAAACTGAAAAAAAATAATAAGCTTTCCTTTTTTACTTCATTAGTGGGTGATAGTTTGTTCGTTTTCAGCAAGTAGCGCAAAAATTACAATACTTATATCTAATATGTTGAACTTAATTTTTCAAGTGGCAAACAATGTATAACAGGCACATGAATGCAAAAACTTTGTTAAAATGAAATGTGTATGTATGGGACACAAACTTTTTCTGTTATAACAACCCAATGTAACCATGTAGTAAGACGTTAGTACATCACATCAATACAATTCTCAACACTTTTGAATAAGGTCTGATTTCACGTCCTGAGATGTCGATTTATTGTCGGATCACTGAAAACAAATATTAATGCCATTTTTGAACAAGGTCTAGGATGAAAGGGAGGTCATGGAGGCGGCTGTGACTGCCATGAGTGAAATCATGGAAGGATTGTGGTTTAAAGATTAGGAAAATGCTGTAATATTCTAAAGTATTGGTCTTTTATGTCGCTTTTAAACATTATACATGACTTTTTATATGGAGTGCCAAAAGTGTCACAATGTCATAAATGAACATTTAAATGAGTAAATAATTTAAATTTTAATAAAAAATAACAATCATGAAAATAATAAAAACATAAATAAATATATAATAAATAATGCAACTAATTCCATATAAAATTAATTCACTAAAGTTAGAAACCATCCTATGTTTCTAGGCTATTGCTGCAATGAACCATGAAGGTCATTGTGACTCTCATTTAGATTCTTCACATCTGATTTAGTCATTTGCACAGAATGTTAACTTTACACCAGTTATATCTGACGAAAGCAGTACTGACTCCATCCACTGCATTTGATGAGTAAAGCAGACATAAAATAATTAATTCATAATGTCTTGTAATCTATGACCATGAAATACTTACAGGGATTCTGCAAATTTCAAGAAGTTTAACTGAAGTCTTTGAGTCCATTTTTAAGATCCTTTAGATCCTAGACCTATATGCCTCATATTATATCATTTAAAAAAATAATTAAATTATTTAGAATAAGAATAAACTTTATAGGCCAAGCTTGTACACATAAATAAGGAATACGACTTGGGTTCCATGTTGCTCTCAATGTATGGACATTTTCAATATAAATATATAAAATTTCAAGGGAAATAACTTTTTTGTTTTGTTCTGTTCTTGTAAATCATACTAAAGTCATTGCAAACTTGGATAACTATTTTCAATAAAACTAGATTGCCAAATTGACCTACAGTATATTTGACCATAACGGTGGTAGTTGTGGGCATTAGGAAACCGTACATGAATAGCTAAAATCTGTGAAGACTTAACACCATCTCCAAGTCATAAGCATATGACAGCCTATTTTAATATTTCAATCAACAAATATATGTTAATATGATTTAAAACGCACCGTGGAAACTGTCTTCATACTACCATGCAAAAACATCCACATTCTACCTTATTTTGGCTCATGGACGTACAGCCAATCAGCACCAAGGAAAACAAATGGCGCTCCTGGATTGGCTGCTTTGCAAACGCCAGCTAATGATCTCCAGTAGCATTGCTGCAAGGTATTTTACTTTCTCCGGTTCTATTTTCTTTGGAATATTTTACACATGTTTTAGCTATTCATTACATATGGCACTTTTGGACCTCTACAGTTTTAGACTCCTTAGTTTTGTCATATGTAGTAAACAGTGGTTGACAATGAAAGTAATGTGACTTAAGAATATTGTAAGCATTTTATAACAGAGTTTGAAACTACAATGTATTTATCAGCACTTTTCTGTGACCATCAGCAACAACAATAGACCAAAACTTCAAATATTCCAGTATCCATTCAGTGTGAATAAGGTTGTTCTTGTAGTGAGGCAAAGTGAAGGACGGGGCATTCATAAAACCACCTGCATGGTTTCTGGAGCGGACCCAGGGCTGGATCCCCAGGGGGCACTACAGCCCATGGTGTGCACCCACGAGTTGGAGCGGTCTAAGCCCTATGGGTGCCAAGGTCAAAGGACACAAGGCAGGCAGGAGGCAAGGGAACAAGCGAGCAGCACGGGGGGAAGGAGGAGGGAAGGAATAATGACAAGTTAAAGAGGTTCAAAAGTCATGACTGCCGGAAGATGCCAAAGGCCCCCAAAAAGGTTAACTGTCAGTAAATTAAGATTAAAATCATCACCACAGAGAAGCAAGGCTGAAATGTACTTCATATCCCTTTCACTATGAGCACAAATAAAACGAGGTTTAGTTAAATATTAGCAGAAAGTGGGAGATGTATCAATAAAGGGCTGCATCCATCACATAATGGTTACAAGAAAGCAAGACTGTTAAAACAGCACATTCAATCATTCACTCACTGAGTTAAAAAAAAAGGTTTAAAGTGGGAAATCTCAAATGATACAAGTCAAAATGCATGAGAACAGATAAATACAATGAAATAAAATACCAAAGAAATCCAATAAAAACATGAATGGAACCATTTGTCATTGCTTTAAAAATATGTCACTGACAATATTTACTGATACGTGTGAAAGAAGAGGCTCTGTAAGCTTTTTAGATGTGTCTGTCAGTGACAGGTTGTTGTTACAACGGTTAGAGATAAGATGTTCAATTTTATGTTTGCAGATTAGCCATACAGTTCACATGGTGACAACTTCCCAGCTGGGTCATGGTGCACATGGAGGCCTCAGCGTCATGTAGGTTAGGAAGTATAGATACCTTTCACCTACCTTTTGGGGTCAGGCTACTTCCCTAATCAATGAGTTATTAGACTGTAAAAATGCTAAGTAATTAACCATAGTATTTAGCAGCAATGTAACATTTTTATTAAGGGTTCCTCCTCTACACTGTCTAAGAAACCTGACGTATGAAAGAAGTTAAAGCCATTTTTGACCCTCTTACCTTGCTTCCGATTATGGAGCGAACTTCATCGTCGGGAGAGGTGGGCGTACCGGATATGTCAGGGTTACTGTTGCTCAGGCTACGGGAGCGACTGAGGTTGAGGCTGGCTGGTCGAACAGCTGAGCGAGCCATGGTGGCGTAGTGAACCGAACCGCCCAACCCTCCAGGACCTACGACATAGCACAAAGGGAGACATTGGATGTGACGAGTAGGGTGTGTGAGGAGGTGGCACCACAGCAAACCATAAGGACGCAAGTCTATAAATTCTAATAAAGCTCGATAGACATTTTTCAAGTCAGTAGTCCATACTTTCCATCACTTAAATCTACAAAGAAAAGGGGGTTTTATGCAAAATCAACTTATTTTGACACCTGGTGGAACTGCAAGTCTACTGAGATTATTATACAAACTACAATGTTCTAAAGAGCAGTAGTCAGCGGCATAAAGACGAATTGTGATGATATGATGAAAGGGGAGTGTCAGAAAGGTTAGGAGGTTCTTAAAGAGACAGAAGCCAAGGAGTCAGGTACAGCTATGATATAAAGTCAAATTTCTTTTAACTTGTTTTAGATATATACAGCAATTTTATAATAAGGTCACACTGACTGTAGTATAAAATGGCACCGTTTGCTTGGAAAATACATAATACCCCCATTAAAACATTTTAATTACAAATAAA
This sequence comes from Poecilia latipinna, assembly GCF_001443285.1. Taxonomy (NCBI): domain Eukaryota; kingdom Metazoa; phylum Chordata; class Actinopteri; order Cyprinodontiformes; family Poeciliidae; genus Poecilia; species Poecilia latipinna. The sequence continues at coordinate 46,004 of NW_015112975.1, forward strand.
GAAAATTTCCAATGAACCTATGATGCATATACATTTAAATATGGAAGAAAAACAATATTTCAAACAAAGGTGGATGGATTTTTCACAATTTTTCCTTGAGTACTTGATATGGAGCTGGATTTAAAAATGTGTCTTAAAAAACAGAAAAATCAAAATTAAAATAGTCTTAGGTGAAGAGATGACGATATTTACGTGAAAAACTGCATGTTATATTGTAGAGTAATGGATCATATATACCTGTTGAAGATGAGTTGTTGTCTGTGTTGGGCAGGCAGAAGACAAAATGGATGTGGAAGGAGGGAAAAAGTCAATAGGTAAAAAAGAAAAAAAGAAATGGAAGAGAAATTAAGGCAGGCGGGTCTGGTAAAAGACTAGCAGTGAGGGTGAGCTGGAAAATCAATCCAGTTAACAAAACAAGGTGAAAAAAAGATCAGGAATAAGGATGGCGTAAAATTAAAAGTGTTGGCTGTAAAATACCTGGTGATGGCGAGTTGGGATCTGTGCTGGGTAAGCGGAAGACGTAGTGGATGTAAGAGGACAGCAGGCTGTTGCGGCCATGCATGTCCTGGCTGGTGTCCAGGTACTTGTGAAGTCGATTCACTACAGATGCCATTACCTCGAAGGATGCTTGACCTAGATTCACTGAAACACACAAAACATTAGAGCTTTCACTGTAAAACCGAATGCAGCGGAACAGAAAAGTACCATTCATTCAACGTGGCCATCTCTTTCAGTGTTCAGAACACACGTAATCCAGAATCATACCGATCTGTCCAGCGATGACTGGCGGCCGAACTACGAGCAGCACCAATTTGTCAAGAAGAAGGTGAAGGAATCGAACCACCGGCTCCAGCTGAGCAGAGTTGAGTGCTGCGATGCTGGACTTCAGCTCGGTCTCAAGGTTGTTTTCCATGATGCGCATATCTCCAATCCTGACCGGAAACACATGCTCATCCAGGGCATGCACCAAGGCAAAAAACTTATCCAGGTACTGGTCCTGGAAAGAGAGGGGGACAAGCATGAGAAATGTTTTGCTGATGTATTGCTAATAAATTGACAAAAAAAGATAATGAAAAAAAGGAAAAAAAAAACAAATGGGTAACTGGAGATGCACCAACAATTAGGCAATTTATTGTTTGGCTATTTTAAATTGGTGATTCTCCAGATGGAGTATAAAAATCTGATGTTTTCCCAATCAGTGAATGCACTGTACTTGAAGCTCAACCAAATTGTGAAAACAGCATCCTACAGTGTGGAAGTTGTCACTGAGGTTGTCACTCTCACAGACAGGTTGACTTTTAATCTTCTGTAAAAAAAAATGTGTAATATAATCTTTGGGCTGTTTTTCATGAATCATTGTTTCAATTCCACAATAAAGTAAAAATAAAGTATTTTGTTATTTAAAGAAGAGAAAATAGGAAAAAAAAATAGAATCAACAGGTCAGAGCTTTACAAACTTCCTGATCAAAATTCCTGAGTAGTGCTTCTCAAATAGTACCTGAAACAATTTAAATACAAGTTGTACAATAATATCCATGTTTTAAAGTTGACTCATCGAGTGAAAACTGAAAAACGAACTTTACCACAAGAACATGTGGGAATCTAACAACTCCAATCTCTCCCAAGAGCAGTGATTTATGAGCACATTAGCTGCAGTGTGGCTTCTAAGCCCCACAGTCAAGTCTCCAAACAGCAGCTGATCCGGAGATGGAGTAGACCTCAGTAAATTGCTGGCAAGGTAACACTTAGGTATTATTAAAGTAGTATTGGGAAGGAATTATGGAGTTAAAATGGAAAAACAAGACTTCAATTTCTTTTTAATTCAAAATGATTACCGATGCAAAAGTTATGCCAGCAAACAAAGAAGTAGTTCTTTATTCAGAGGAGTTATTTTGTACTTATTAATAACCTACATCAAAATATAAGCAGATAAAACAAGCAAATGAGAGGGTGAGAGAGTTAATCTGAAAAAGTTACTAAACTCTACTAGATTTTCTGAAGGTGCAGCATGAAGTAATTTTACCTGTGTGTGGATAGTTGAAACAGCCGCCAGTTCCACATTAAAGACTCCTCGATGGTTGTCTACCCACTTCATTCCTGGGAGGGGAACCTGAAATATAACAGAGAAAATATTGGGATGGGAAAGAGTGAATGAATGAGATCTGTTCATTCTATAAGAGATTATAACTGAAGGCCAGTCAAAGGTACATAACAACAACGCAGCTAAAAATAAACTCTTGTTGGAGATGATTAGAGATCTGTATCATTTCTTTTTAAGGCATTTTAATATTCATGCACTTTTAATATGGGTTTCTCACTTTTTAAAGATTTACTCATATTTACAAAAATCTCTGAAGAAAGAAGATATAAAATAATATCTATTAAAGAGGTTAAACTTTCACCTTTAATTGGAATTGGCTGACATCACATAGATTGTGTTCATTGAGTGTCACACTCACTGTGAGACCTATAAACATGCTATTAGGTTTAACAGGACATTGCATACAACCTTACTGTGTTTACTATATTTATATGTAAGAAATAACACACTATTTTAGCAGATCTTACATCTGGAGAGAGAACAGAGTAGGACTGTGGTGGCTTTTCAAGAGATACAGGCAGGCAGAAGTGTCCAGTTCTCAGACGGCCATTCTGTAACATGGGGATCCACTGCAGAAGGAAAATATACATGGATTTTTTTCATCACTAGGTGTAAACTTGCATTCGTTCAAGCATGAGATCCGTGTTTTTAAGAGTACTGTTGTGGTTTCACCTACCGTGTACCCCACAGGGGTCTCCAGTGGTGTGTTCTGCTTCTGCTGGCAGCTGACGTGGTAAAACGTGAAGAGAATGTGGTGGTGGTCTGACAGGGAGGCAGGTAACTTGATCTTCACCTCATCATGGAAGTCAGGGGATCTTCAGACATTAAGGACAAATGTTAAAATGTCTTTAAAAATGTGTATGTTGGACACTTGACATTGTCAACTTACAAAAATATTGTTAGTCGATCATTCATTCATTTTTGACATTTATAGTACTGCAGTAGAAAGGCCCTTGTTTGCTGCATGAATAAATTGATTAATTTACCAATATATCAAAAATCAATCGTCATACTCATTAACACAAAACAAGAGTTAACAGCCTATTATGTTGTTTGGCTGTAGCAGAAAGGACTTACCAGGTTTTCCCAGGGACCACTCACAGATTCAACTCTACTTTACTGGTCAACCCACAAATGAATTGTCTTAACAAATCTGTCATTTATATCTCAATCAATTTTATTTAAAGTCAACAAATAAATTGAAGTCGCTATGTGATGAAAAAAGACCAGTTATATAACAAGTCACAATTAACTTCTGCTGAATTCTTTACGGTCCCAAAGGAGGAAACTCTCTGCAGGCCCAAGCTCAGAACAACCAAACACTACAACAAGCATTCAGTATCAACAAATACACTGGAACTGACTGGAAGGGAAATGTTTAAAAGAGGTCATAGCTGGGCTCTCATTTCTCATGGACAAAATTATTTCAGTTCAGAAAGAGAGGAAATTTATTCTTTTTTTATTGCTATTGAAAATTACTGGGCAGAACTTAGGTCAAACAGGCTTAAATACAGCCACAATAGAGCAAACTTTTCAGATGTAACAATTCTTATTTAAAAGAACACTTCAGTTAAACAGTCTATTTCTTTGTCTGCTCTTTTTTGTTAAGCACCGTTTCAAGCTGTGATGAAGACACTGGGAGCAAATCAATCATGATACTGCAATTAAAAATAAAAGGTTCTGAATCTTTTTAGATTAACACACTCACCTGTTGTGGTACACAACTGCAGTGTAGGCCTCTTTATAAAAATCTGCACAACTTGACTTCCCAAATATGACCTGAAGGATAAGAAGCAATAATGTCACAACAATAAGTATAAAAGCCAAGAGCTTTGCAAAAAAGCAAAATTCCCAACTTAACAACACTGTCATAATTAATCAAATGTAACATTCTCTGGAGTGGCTTAACTTATTCTTTTAGATAATGGCATACCGGCATTGCATTGCTTGGATCCTCTCCATTCATAAATTGTACTTTGACTGTGATGTTGCGAGCAGAGCCCTGCCGGTTGGCAAAGTTAAGACTCTGAGGGTTAACATACAGCAGATTCCTGAAAGGAAAGAATCCAGCACATTAGACAGTAATTTACACAGAACCCAAGAGTCACCATAAGTTCATTAAAGAAAAATGCATTTCAAGTAGGTAAGTTGTGCAAAAATACTGGATCACGATTTTTGTTTTTTTACAGTAAAATTATCTTAGTTTTATTTTAATTTCTCTATCTAAAAACATAACCCTAAAGGCAAACACAACACAGAATTTAGTTAACAGTATTAGCAAAGACAATTTTATTCAAAAAAGTGACAAGACTTCATGCTAGCTTTTACTTTCAAGGAAAAACAGGCACTTTTAGGGAGTGCTTGACCCATTTATCTTAAAATGTAACAAAAGAATTCAAGAATTGATTGATGTAAGGCCAAAGGTCACACTGTTGCATAAGCCATGCTCTGATTGGCAAATATGGGAGGCTCGGCCAGTCAAAATGTCGATGTACAGTAGACGAATAATCCTCAGCAAAACTATGATTCAGCTACATTTCTACAAAGCAGAAAATAAAATATTAAACCTACATTTTTGTATCTTTTAATTCTACATTTGTTAACCTGGAAACTACTGTAATTTTCCTTTTTTCTCTGCCTACTTGACAAAAAACAAAAAAAACAGTAAGTGGCAAAATATATAAATCACAGGAAGCAAAACTAAACTTCAGTTGAGTCACAAAGGCTGGTTGTGACACAGTGGGGGAGAAGGCGGCGGCCCCACTATAGGAAGTGTAAAATAGCTTGGGGTTTGCTGGCTAACCACAATCACGTAATCAGTCCTGGGGGGGATCGACCCACAGAGACAACAGCTGGAACCACAACCAAGAAAGGAGTGTGGGAATCTCTGTCTCATAACTACAATTTTACTTATTTTTCTCTAAAATATTCCTCTTACATGAGCAACAGCCGTGGCTGCTTTGAAGTAGGTCGTTGACCTTGAACTGCAGTAGACTTCGACATAATTTTGCTGTGGCAAAGTTAAGCTATCAATAAGGGCAAATAGAGTCAACCATGATTGGTCCATTCATCTCTTCAGATTCAGCTTAAGTTAATAAGTACACAAAGGAAAGTAAACTTTGCTTTGCCAGTCCTTTTCGCTGAAAAAAAAAAACAACAATCAACATTTGAATTTGCAATGGAGCACGAGTGTGTGAACGGCTTGTCAGCTCCAGACACGAAGACTCCACTAGACCTACTTAAATTTAAGTTCTCAAGTCTTTTGTTATACTAACCTTTATGGTCCAGTGGAAAATAATAAACTAGAACCAGATTTGAGCTGATGATCAGATTCCTGGCACATTTATCCAGCTTTTGGTCGCCAGAAGAAGAAGAAAAAAGTTTTTAATCAATTCTTCATTACTGGGAACTGAGGTGATCCAGCCTCAAAATCACAAATAACACAAAAGCTCATCAAGATGGCTGTGCAGGATTTTAAGATGTACTGTCACTGCCAGAGTGCATAGCGGCAGAGCGCTGCAATAAATTAGTCAGTGCAGATAAACTATTTGGTTTGTTGCATCACTATGCCTGAGATTTAGGAATCCACCACTGGGATTGTTTACGATATGGGGGTACAGAACTGCATTATTTTTTGCCCCAGCAGCTCGTGTCTGTAGGCTGAAGCTTCTCTGGAATCAGCTGCTTTCTGCTGAACTTTGCCTCCCAGCACCAAAGTGAATATAAAAAACTGACCACACAATGATGGTTATTGGTATGGGCAAAATTTGTGAAACCTTTACTTTATTATGAGAGCCAAAAACTGGATTTGAGCAAATAGCAAGGGGGCTTGCTCAAAGCGCCAGCATTCCAAGATCAACAAGAAAAAGATTTTATCTCTTGCATTTTCTAAAAAAAAAAATAATAAAAAAAAATTGTTATGTGCCAGTGTAATCACAATTACTCAATTCAGCAGTGTGGTAAAAAATGCTTGGCCAACTCAAGCTTTAATTGACCAAATCAACCAATGAAACCACTCAAAAAGAGCACGAAATGACACAATTTTCCTTTTACTATTTGCTATTTAAAAGTAAACACACTGCATTGACCGTGGTGGAATGTCTTTAATGATAAAACCACTATTCCCTGCAGACATATTCACTCCGAACAGGGACATCAACAGGCAGATGCAGCATCCCGAATCTAAGCATCTGTCATTCATTAGCAATGTTTGTTTTTTTTGGTCTTCATGCACATATGTATACAAGCATAAGTGTGTCAGTGTGTAAGATCAATGAGTACCGCACATCACATCTGATTACAATTCTGTTTCCTTATATTAGATTATAAAAGTAAAAAATAAAAATTATTAAGTTTTGAAGCAACTAGCAGCATATTGGAATACATTTCACGTGTTTATTCTAGGTTTTTGCTTAAGTAAATGTATTAAAGTTAAAACTATCATAGATAACAATACTATAGAAAGCATACTAATAAAATCAAATGTCTTAAAACTAAGGGACTTGGTTAACTTAAAGAGATTATTGCCAATTAATTTACAATTTATCACTTTATCAAGATAAAGTGATAAAAAAACAGAAAGAAGTATGATTTCAAAAGTAAAAAAAACATACTACTTTAAAATAAATGCATTTTGGTGCATGGAGTAAAACGATAGCACAATTTGGATGAAGAGTTAAAAAAATGCTCACCTATAAATCAATTCAAAACACTTCATAAGCTAAAAATGATTAAGTCTTATACACTCCTGAGACAATATTGAGAATGTCATGTTTTAAACTTAACATATTGTTAATTTAATGTATACAAGTATGAAAAAATATTTTGTAATTATTGAGAAAACGGCAGGTTTACAAAAGACTTTTTATCCTTCTTGCTCCCACTTGTATAGGAAGTGTTTTAAGACAATGCAGTTGTGAATTATTGATTGATTGATAACAGCAATCAATAAGTAATTGATAGCTGTAAAATACATTCAAGCACAAGTATAAATAGAACTTAGCTAACTTTTAAATTAAAGAAATTAGACCATGAAACTCCTACTTAATTTTTTTTTTTTCACAAACAAAAATATCAAACTGTGGCGTTTTTTACGAAGGTTATCATGCAGCTCTTACACCCAAGACTGTCCTAATTATATCCATCCTGGTGCACAAATTTTATTTAAAATAAAAATACAGACCACACAATAAAACCACAAACAAGTGTAGACCCCGTCCAAATTGTTCACACTAATTCATACACAGAAGCACAGATGTAGAGTCTTCTCCCTTCGCCACAAAATAAAAAAGAGAGAAGCAGCAAAAGAGACAGAGAGAGAGTCTGGCTGGGCTGAATCAGCACCACGCTAAATCAAACCTCAGAGAATTAATTACAAACAGCATTATCAATCTGAGCAAAGTGTGTGCAGGGTTATAAGGTTTGAGATTGATTAGGCTGACGATCCATCAAAAACAGAGATAGCCATTGTTGGCTTTCTGCTGATCAGCTAAAGTGCCGCACCACAGATGGAGAGTAGGGTAGGGTGTGGTATACAGAGGGGATTGGGGTTAGATGGTTAGTAGAGAAGGGGTGGGGGGCACATGTCATTTGCACACTACTGTGAGTTGTTTGTTTGGGAGAGGGAGGGCTCGAGGGGGATTTGGGAGGAGGTGGGAGACAAAGCTAAAAACATAGTAGGGTTTAATGATCAGCTAATCCCCCCGCCTCTACTGTGGGTATATAACGCAGCACCGCCTGCTGCTCTCTAATCATTTTTAACAGTAAAGGAGACTTGGTGGTAAGCACAGGCAGGAAGAATAGAGTTAAAAAGTAGTGAAAGCAACGTTAGAAACAGCTTACACATTTAAGGATCGGAGGAGGAAAATCACAATGAAGCCGTTTTGCCTGTTTCTGCTGTTAGCTGGTTCGACTGCTGCGTTCCATCTGGACACCTCGCCCAGGAGGGAGCCCCCCACCCTGCCCTCAGAGGCTCTCACCACAGAGGCGACTCCAACTGAAGCAAAATCCCGCTTTGCCATGTTGGATGACGTCCGCCTCCTGGCCAACGGGCTCCTCCAACTCGGCCAGAGTTTGCGAGAGTTTGTCCACAAGACCAAAGCCCAAATCAATGACATCTTCCAAAAGCTCAACATTTTCGACCGCTCCTTTTACCAGCTATCGGTGGTCACATCCGAAATCAAAGAGGAAGAGGAGGAACTCAAGAAGACTACCAATATCTTGAAGGTCAACAATGAGGAGATCAGAAACCTATCCATGGAAATCAACACCAAGATCAACACCATCCTGCAGGAGCGCACGCAGCTGCAGAGCAAAGTGGGAAGCCTGGAGGAGAGGCTGAAGGGATTGTCGGACAGCATGATCCCCGCAGACCAACTCAGCGAAATTACAACCCTTAAGGTGAGGAGATAGAGATTATAAAACTCCACGAAAAGCTAAATTAAAAGCCTTTCTCTAAACTGGTTTCACTGAAATACATGTTGAGATACCCATGTAGATGTTCCATAAAACTTTAATGCTGAATGTTCAAAAGTAGGAAGTTGTTATGGATTATAAATGAAGACATAACAGTAACAGTATGCTATTCATAATGAAACTATTTTGGCACTGCATTTCACATTCCTCATACTTTTTGTCAAAGTATATCAGAAAATCTGTTTCTTTTTGTTAAACAGTTGAACATTAATTACTTTTTTTTAAAATACCACATTAGAATTTTATTAATAATAATGTGGAAATTATGCATGAATCAAATATTTTCTAGGAGGTAATTGAAGCACAAGAGAAAACAATCACCAGCCTTCTAAAAGCAGTGAAGGAGCAGCATGATCAGCTGGACCACCAGAAAATCAAGATTAAAAATCTGGAGGAAAAGGTAGATGTGGAATATAAAGCAACCTACACAACACACTGCACCTTGAAAAACATGATGTAGACAAATTCTGTCAAAATGGAAAATAGTTGTGTTTTTTTTTCTCTGCAGCTTAGCTTCAACAGCTTCCAGCAAACTATTGATAAGGCAATAGATTCAGACCATTCAGCCACTGACATGTTTGAATATCTGCAAATAAACTCCACTGGAACAGAAACACGTGGTAACTATCTAAAATGTGTCATTAGATAAAAATATTGCTTAATTTTAGATCAACTGGTTATAATCTGTCTTCACTTATGAATATGTTGCAGACCTTCCTGCAGACTGCAGTGAGTTATTTACCAGAGGAGAAACAAAGAGTGGAGTCTATGCTGTCAAACCAAACCAATCTGAGCCATTTTATGCTTACTGTGAAATGAGTTCAGGTAAATAAAACAGAAAACTTATTTTTACCTTTTATAGAGATGTCTTAATATGATATAATACGGAACTGTACATTTCTGTTTTTCTTCTATAGATCACGGTTTCACTGTCATTCAGCAAAGAGTTGATAGTACAGTGGATTTTGACCAAACATGGGAAATGTATCAAAAAGGCTTTGGAAACCTAGAGAGTGAGTACACTTGTAGAATCTGAGCGATTAGCCAGTTTTGCAGCTTTCCTTTTCACAATTAAGACCAATCATGCTGCATTTCAAAGTGTTTTACATTTCAGAGAAGTTTCTTTCACATGTAGGCAGTTCAGAATGGATCAATTTGTTGACTGCTGTTTCCTACAGAGGACTTCTGGCTGGGCCTAAAGAAAATGCACACCATCAGCCAACTGGGAAATTACATCCTGCGAATTGACGTGGAGGACTGGAAGGAGGAAACGCATTGGGCTGAGTACAGCTTTTCATTGGAAGGTCCCTCCGAGGACTACACCCTTCACGTCAGCCATTTGGCAGGGGACCTACCTGACGCAATGACCAACCTGACCGGATCGAGATTCTCCACAAAAGACAAGAACAACGACAGCGGCTGCAGCGCTGACTGTACTACGCGCAACTGCACAGGTGCTGTATCTCTCATGGCAGAAATTGTAGAAATTAGTTGCAGAGTTTGTGTTGATACAACTGTTGTTTCATGCATTTGCAGGAGGATGGTGGCAGAGTGCGTGCAGTGAAACCAACCTAAATGGAAAGTATTTCTCTTTGAGAACAAAAGGACGGTCTGTGAGGAGGAAGGGTATTCAATGGCGGCCTGGCACAGGGCCTTCATATTACCTCAAGATGAGCAAAATCAGCTTACGTGCATTAACAGATAGTGGGAACTAGCCTCACACCTCTCAGATGTTCATATACTATTGCTATTCTGTGTCTTTACATTATGATCTACACTCAGTTAAAGGTTTCATCAGAAAGGGAAGTAAGATTGAGTTTGCCTTCTAACCTTTTGTTGGGTGAAATATGTCATTATTTGGACTTACAGATGTGATGCAATGGTTCAATAATGGCATGTAGGTTGTTAACCTATTGGATCTGATGCACCAAGGACACTAGAACAGTTATTACACAACATCTGCAATCAGTGGTCCTATTGATCCACATCGCAGCCAGATTCTGTTCCAGATACCCAGGAACTTACATGGGTTGAAAACTTCTCAATGAATTTCAATCATAAATTGTGCAATCAGATTAACCCAAATACATTTCAGCTTCTAGGCAAAGTATACTATTAGAAGTGTATTTTATCTTTATGATGTGAAACATGTCGTCTGAAGTAATAGGCAGAATAGCCATTGTCTTATTACATAATGCATGCACATTACAATATGTAAGCTTCAATAGGAATGGTATTTGCTATAACTATAATGTGCAGGTTGCTTTTGTTTTACTCATATGTAGACATTCTAGATTTTTTTTTATTGTTTTGTACCACCCATCCTCTCATTTCAACCTCTCAGGTTTATAGGTAAGGTAAGGTTTTGTCAGCAAACTATTGATCATTCAAACTTTGGCAGTGCACTGATTACCTTTTATCATTGTCAGGTCAGTTTTCTATTTTTATTCTGTATAGTATTTAAAATATGTTCATGCGATGATGATTAATGCTGGCATTGTTGGCTAACATTGTGTGTTTGAGTCTCCACTGTTATTGGGTCATATTGACTCGCATCATTAGTGCAGCACAAATTCCTGTTTTGTAAATGTGTCATGCTTGGTGTCTTCCTGGCAAAAATGTTTGTATGCTATCCAATCCCACTGTATTTATGAAAAAGGAAATAAATAAATCAGAGTGTCAACATGTGTTTCTATATTTGATTAATCTTATGAAAACACTTTATGAGCAGTTGTTCAAAGAAAATTAAAAATTCAGAAATTCTAATAAGACATTCTAATTATATCTAATCAGAAGCCTGGAGTCGTAGCCTCAATTGGCTTCTTTGTATCTTCCACAAAGGCTCATAAGAACTTTGATTAAAATGACAAAGAAAAAAAAAATTTTAATATAGATTTTTTTTTTCTTTTTATTGTAATTGCACTAAATTTTCAGTAAAGAATAGGTTGGAAACTTTGTGGGGTTTTTTATTATTATTATTTTTATTTAAATTTTTTTTCAAACAAATATCAGGATATTATAGAAGAAGATATATCTGTTCTCTCTAGCAAAAATACTTCATGTTTTTCCTTCTTAAACTAAAAATTGTATTTCTTTGTTCAGAACATCATGTAACATATGCGGCTCCTCACATGTTTTGTTTTGCTGGACTGAGGGCAAAATTGGCTCTTGAGATTTTAAAGCCTGCAGTCCCCTTGTCTAAATTATTTTTAATTAAAGTACATCACTAAGTACAATTTAAATGGACATTTTATGGTAGTGATTCAACTCACTTGATTAAAAACAATAGTAATACTACTTCTATAAGGCCATTGGTATTGTCTTAGCACTCTGACATTGTACTAACATGCTTGTTTGCTCCAGACAAACAAACTTCTAAAACCTGTGCTTCTATACAGGAAGTTATCTTTGATCAATGTCAACTATTTAAATACGTTTGATCGTTATTGACATGACTTTTTGAAGACATCCTGGGAAGTCAGCCATGTTGTATTTAGTCTTTTACATGTCCGACATGTCAGCACTTTTGGATTTATTTTGTGATCATAAAACTATAATATGGTGGATTTGAAGATAATTTTAAAACATGCTAATACCAAAAGTTCCCCCCATCTCCTCCCTTCACCCTGAGAAACTAAAAATTTCTTTCAATTATAGAATGTGATAAATCAGTCTCTACTGGATGGAGACCTTTTTACATGCAAACCAGCTAGTCTGGCAACAGTGCGCCCTGTGGGCTACTGTCTGGTAACATTTAGTTTTCTAAGTCACCTTGACAAAAATAGCCCTTATTCAGGTGGACAACATCCACTATGTACACAGATCGAATCTGTCTGTGCATGCAGGTGCTGTCAGTGTGTGCAGTGTTCTGGCAACTGTGACCTTCACAAAACAACAGGAATGAGTTAAACAGTCCTGTTGTTTACCTCAACAGTGAATTGACCCAATTAATCAAGTCATTTTCAAAATAAGGTAAATGGATGAGAAGAGATTTAATTGGTCTCCTGAAAATGATGAGACAGACATAATTAAAGAAAACTCTTGAAGTAAAAACTATTTTTGTGTACCTGTACGTGGTGTTGGGCACATAGACATCCCTGGCAGGAAATTCCAGGATCTCTCTGGTGGGGCGCACCCTGCTGTCTGGGTAAGGTTTAACCTGGGTAAGGTCAGGAGTCAGGCAATAATGGGGGTTCTCTGGAGCTGGGGAGATGTCCAACTTTAACTGGGCTATGGTGATAAAAGGTAGGAAAGAAAAAATAAATAATGAAACTGAACAATATTGTTCTGTTTTTCCAATGTCCTAAAAGGTGACACATTGAAGAGTTGTCAGAACCTGTTATGGGCCTGAGCCTCCTCAGGACTGAAGAAGGTCTCCTCATGTCAGCCAGAAACTTAAACAAATCTTCATCACTGAGCCTGTCCCCTTCCTACCATGAAGCATGAAAGCAAGCAAATGAATTAAAAGAAAAACACCATAATGAAAGATAATGGGTTTTCTGAATAAACTTGTACCTGTTTAAAGAAGTTTGTAATGGTAAGTGTTGCAGGCCTAAATCCTGTCAGACTGCAGGATTCATCTCCACTGGTGGTCCTCTCCAGGGAACGCCTTCCCATGATGCTTGAGTTCCTCCGTTCTGACCATGAGCCTTTTCTCTCTTTAAATATTAAAGAAAAACAAAATCTAGAATAAAAAATCATTTAAACTTAGCTATGTTTTTTTAAGTTTTTATTGGCTCTAGTGGCCTTTATTTGATAGTGAATTGACAGGAAAGAGGGTAAATGAGAGAAGGGGGAAGACATGCGGCAAAGGTCACCAGGCCAGAAATCGAACCTGCGACGGCTGCGTTGAGAACTAAGGCCTCCATATGTGGGTTGTGGTTAACCCCTGCACTCCAAACTTAGCTATTTCTAATCTGCCCAGCAACTAAGGCAGCTAATAGAAAACATTGCAGGACCAAAGGCTGAACAAACAACTCAAAGTAACACTCCAGGGATCAATATAGCTGCATGTTTTTGTTGGATGTTTATTTTCTCTGACTTTTCTTCGTATTTGTTGTCAGAAAGGTTATTTTAGATAAAGATTTCAAAGGGTGGGAATACATTGACAGGTCCAAAAGGCTCATGCATGGCTGCCAGCGCTTCTAACGCTCTCCAGTTAAGTGCAAATGCGTAAACATTTTGTGGAATTACAAATCTGTAGTTTTCATTTCAATGTTTGTTTGAGTTATTATTCAGACCTGAAAGGCTCATCTCTAATTCGGTATCTCTCTCCAGGCTGCCGGCACTGTTGACAATGTTCATCAGGTGGATGGCGGTCCATGCAAAAGGCATCCTGTAGCGACCCAGACGCTGACAGAATTGCTCTGACTGACTTCGGAGCTTCTCCAGCTTCTCTTTGTTCTGTAAAAAATATATTAAATGAAGCATACTAGCAATTTACTAATTAGAGAATCACATCACAAATTATTGTCCATCCCTGAAGCACTACATCGCTCCCATTAGTTAATTTAAATGCTAATACTGTATATTTTGATAAAACAAATGTCAAAACAAGCCATCAAAAAAAGAAATCCAGGTAAATATATGGATTACCTGCACATTATGTCTTCAGTTCAGATATAAAATTCAGCATTTATTTTTCGATCTAATTCCGACTGATCGTACCTTGGCTGCATCTGATTCCTTGAAGACCATGTAAGGCTCTGCACATTCTCCAATATCACCTTGCTGTAGTACCTTTTCTAGCTGTTGACAAAAGAGAAAAAGAAAAAAAAAAAAACAGGTTAATGTATATATATATATATATATATATATATATATATATATATATATATATATATACACACACACACACACATACACACTTTTTTTTTTCCAGAAAAGGCTCCATCAACACAAACCTGTACAAATATTTCCTTGAGCGATGTTTTAAACATGCTAAACCAAACCTATAGGGGGCAGCATAGTGCAACGCTAAAATCTATATCAGCCAATCAGAATCCCTCAGAACAACCACCACTTCCTGTTACAAATTAAACATGGGGCCAGGAGATTCGTTTGTGTGGACAGATGTATATGTTGAACTACTTTTAAATACTATATTAGAATATAAAGTTAATAAAAAACAAAACTATGTTGATTGGGAATCGTGCCAATGCAAGTAGGGATGCACTGGTGCATTCTTTGCCACAGACTGTAATATGTGCAAACCTAAAACTAAGTTTTAATTTTATGTGAACACAAAAAAAAAAACAAATACTGATTTTTCTCAAATCTCCACTTTGGAAACCATTTATGAAATCTTCACTGATAAATAATTGCTTTTAGTAATATCAAACTGAGTTTTTGTGTGGATGAAAGGCCAAAACGCATAAAAATCTATGTTTTCCCAGACATCCCAGAAAAACGTGTTTGTTATGAACTACTAAGGCATGAAAAGAAATTTAAATCACTTCCTTTATTATTAGTGACTACATAGACCATCTAGTTAGTTGTAATTGTTGTATTTCAAATATATTGTTTACTTCATCTCTGTTATAATCAACATAAAGTATTACCCCTAACATTTTTAATTCTTAAGAATTAAAAGTAGTTAAGAATTTTTTAATTCATCACTGATGCAAAGGAAATTATAGCACAGCTGCTTCACCTTGATGACCAGGAAGATATCCTGGGAAGGATAGGTGATGGAGAAAATGGCAGAGCGCGCCAGAGTGGAGATGGCTGCCGTCTGGATGTGCGGACGCAACATTCCTTTCATCTGCTCCGAATTTAAGTCAAAGAAAAAGTTTTCGGATATCTAAAGAGAACAGAAAATAAGTTATAATTTGATTATTTTAGACAAAAAAATGCATCCATATGACAATAAATACGCTACAATAATAATAAAATATTATTTTAGTTTTAGCCAATGGCTTTGTAACTGCATCTTGATTTCTTGCACACAGTTGCTGACAAACATGGTACTTTCAGAGAAAAATGAGCCCCTGGTGAATCAATAGAGCCCAGAAGCGAGGCAATATATATATGAGAGAGCTACATCTCAAGGCCACTGCTACCCTCTAGTGTTTGTTACTGTAACATAATTCCAGTGTGTGATTTAACAACTGTAGATTCTTGAAACATTAACAGAACACAGCATAAATTTTTATAGTCCACTCATCAGATTTCCTTTATCCTCCCAACAATTTTAATGGTTTGCAGAAGTGACCACACAACTCAGGGCCAGGAAAGGAACTGAAAAAAGCATAACAGCTTACCTTTCTCTTTTCCTTGACATCGTATAAGGCCAAACTAGCAAATATGGGTTCAATTTCGATCTCAAACCTTCAAAAGGGGGAGTAAAAACATGTGAGTCAGCAAAAAGGAGCAGTTAAATATAACTAGAGAGCTTTTCTTTTTTCCTGAAAAAGCCTCTCCACCACTTACTTCAAGGACAAGCATTTGACGAGTAGCCTCTGGCCAAAGTGCTCTTTAGGTACTTCAGGCACACAGTGGCGCTCAATGGGCTCCTCCTGCACATGCACAAAGAAAGCACAGCTGAACACCAGAAACTATACTGGTAATCAGTTATTAAAACAAAAATCAAAGTCCTATTTGGATTAAGTGATGCACAAAACTAAAAGCTAAAAGCTTTGAGAGACAAGATGTTAATTTGAGAATCAAAATGCTGTTACCTCATCGAGAGCGGGATGTAAAGCAAAGAGTTCGCGATGGCGGCTGGCCTTGCGCTGGTCTTCATTGTGCCGATCAATCTCCTCGTTGGGAGCACGGTCGAGGAGGTGAGGGAGAAGAGCGTCTGGGAGGGAATTCTTCAAGTCAAAGATGCTGCAGGCCCAGCTGCCACGTGGAGTGTCATCTATAGACATCGATCGCCTCTTCAGATCATCCTAAAAAAAACACAATCAAAATCATAACTGTAGTCCACTTCCTACTTTTGGAGCAGTCTCCAATCCATTTGGCATTCACATATGCATTCAAACCACACTACAGTTCACTTCAACTGAACCAAGACCCAGGATTGTAGGCAGACCGCAGTTTGTTTTTTGGTCTGGATCAGAGTTCAATTGTACATTCACACCTACGTAAACGAACAGCTCTTTCTAGGCACATGAACTACAATGTGATTAAAGTGGACTAGTTGGGGCTGGTGTGAATGCACCCTAAAAACAAAGATCACATTTAGGAAACACTTAGAATAAAACGTAAAGAACAAGAGCAAGAGAAAGGACAGTTTGTGTGATTCACTGCATCTTGTCAATAGGGAGATGGAAGCCGATACCTGGTCATCCTGATAGCTGCTGCTGTCTGGCATCTCATCGGCCTCAAACACTTGCTTAGGTAAACCTTTCTGACGTTCTTTCTGCTTGTCCAGAGTGTTGGGGTTAAAACCAGTGCCAAGTTTATGATATCTGAAAGCGGAAGCAGCCGTTAACATACACAGTAAATCACCCGATATGGGAATGAAATGGTGCAAAGAGTTAATAAGGAAAGCCTTACTTTCTGTTAACAATGGCCCAGTCTTCTGTGTATGACCTGACACAATCTCTGACATGAGTGTCAGTGTCCCTGCAAACCGATCAGACAAGCATTATTTTAATATCAGAGTGCATAACTACAAACAAATACACAAAAGACAGAACCTTTCTGACACATCCCAAGTTTCAATGTAACAGCCCATAAAATATTGCGATGTAAGGCTAGAATAGCTATGCATAAAAATAATGCATCATTTGCCATAGACCTACTCAATATGTCAAACCTTCCATTAATTTGTTTGTTAGAAACTTTACAAATGTTTTGATGTAAGCATGAAAACACATACTTTCAGAAAAAAACAATTATGAAGTTATATGATTTCAACTCAGTAGTATGTTTTATCAGTTAACTATTTAATCTGATTCAAACTAAAAAATAAAGGCAAAGGCAATCATTTAGCAGTTGAACTTCTCATATAATTGTTACTTCTGCTGATGATGAAAAAAAAAAACATCACCAGACCATGTCAATTCAGTCCCACTGATGAGGTTTTTTTTTTTTAACAAATGTCTAACCTTAGGTGATTTTCGGTTGTTTTTCTGGTTCATGTCCACCGCACTAATTGCAAATTTGCTGCTTTATACTCAAATGTGTTGCTAAATAACTTTTATTTACCCTTCTTCAGGGACAGCTGGTACAACGGTGCGACATTCCCTGGGTGTGTAGGTGACCTCGATGTCATCAGGGGGAAACTCAATCAGATCTCTGAGAGGACCGGACTCAACAATGGGGGGGTGTGTGATGAGATACTCCTCAAAGTCCACTGGTTCCACTGCCTCTGTGAGTGGAACCTGGTGGGCAGACACAATGAGAAAAGCTTAGGGAAAAAAAGTGAAAGGAAGAATTATTTTACTTGTTGTTTATCACCATGTGTAGAGTGAAGGAACAACAAAATCAAAGTATGGAATCATTCTTTTGTTAATTTTGCTTTGTAGAGCACTTCTAGCTTTTGGATCAGCTCAATTTTTAGCAGAGTGGCACCATGACATTAGCAAAAATTTTCTCCAGTCATTTTCCAGACAGTTGGGAAACTAAAAAATGCATTTGATTTTGACTATGGAACACACCTTCCCAAACCTCTCCAGGTTGAGAGCATAACAACACTGTACAGTTTAAGAAGACTCAAACTCATCTATTTTCAGTGCAATTAACCTGTTTAAAACCTCAGTCAGAAGATTCAAGAAGGGAACTTGTATTAACAGAGTGCATTAAATCTGCTCTGCTTTATCTATTTTACCTTTAATCGCTATCCATCATGAAATGCATTACATTGGGAAATATTCACAACCCTTTTAAAATTTCAGAAACAATATGAGATTCTATATTCTCAAGGGAATAGACATGTAGACTTCAGTTGTAGTAACACTGGAGTAGGAATCGAACCTGGGACAGCTGTGTCAAGGACTGCAGCCTCTCTATATGGTGCATTTGCTCTGCCACTGACCACCAGGTGCCCCAGCACTACACTTTTATCAAGCAAGCTGTCAGAGCTTAGGCAAGGCAGCAATAAAATTACGACAGCAGCAATAATATCAAAGTCATTCAACTGTCACTCCTTATCATACTAAATAGTGAAAGTGAAAGTTGACTCTTTCACATAATCATAACTTTAGCCGAAGTGGACCACCTACACTGAATTACAATCTACTCTTTGTGTAGAAAAGCATGCAGATGAAAGCAGCTGGGTGGGAACAGCTTTACATCACTCACTGTGTTGCTAGATGTTGTTCCAACGTTGAGGTTTTTGAAGAGCTGTGGGGAGCCGCCATACTGACCAGCTATCTGCTTCCTGACCTCTGCTGCCACAGTCCTGCAGAGAAGAACAGAGGAAAGATGGTCAACATCAAAAATGTGCATTTACAATTCCTGAACTCTGACTGTAATATCAACAAAGCATTTGAATACTCTTGTACCTTATTAGTTTTGTTAATTGGTTTTATCACTTCAGACATTTGAGAATAAAAAAGGATTTAAATTACTTTGGAGCTGTTTTTATATTTAAACAAATCTGTGTACAAGATTTACTTGAACGTACCATAAAAGCACAGTTTTATGGATATCATCATTTTTGGACCGTTTGAATGCTGCAGGCAGATGGACTTTCACTTTAGCCATTTTTCTCTGGTTCCAATGTGGTTCATGATCAGTTTTTCCCAATCAGTCAACCATAGTAAGCATTAGCAGGTGCAGCTGACAACAACACTCCTAAAGTGTGGAAGCTGGTTCTGACTAATGTTATGTATTATGTTTATGTTTAACAGAAAACTAATTTTACCACCCCATGAAACATATCTGTGCTTCATTATGTGCTGCGAAAGGGTGAAAGAGAACAAGTCCTTTTTTAAAAAAAGTTGTTGTTGAAGTAGAGGCCTTTAGTGACAGTAATCAGACAGGAGATGGAAAGAGGTTGAACAAGGAAGAAATGCAGGATTCAAGTTTAATAATCAAACTAATAAGTATTTGTAAAACTCTATTCTACAGAAACTGAACTCAAACACTGTCAAACTGCCTCCGTTCCAAAAGATGATTTATGGCTACTCTGCACTGACTGATCAAAGCTGTTCAAAAGGCCAGGACAGGAAATTGACAACAAATCCCAATTGGTGCATCTCTAATATTTATCAGTTTTATACAATTTTATTTCATTTTGATGTGAATGTATCAAACAATAAAAAGCAGCTGTGTGTGCCATATATTTAAATGTAATTATTTAAATTTATTGGGACAAAATCAATTTATTTACATAATATGGTTTAAAATCTAATTAGTTTGTTATTATGATGTAATCAAACGCAAACTACTAGAGTTCCTAAATGCTTTGGTTAGTTAACTGCCTCAAGCAAAGCTGAAAGCAGTTGGCTGTAATATTACAGATTGTTAAAGCAAGTTAAGCCTCACATTTTAGCCCCACTTATTAGAGGGTTTTCTCTTCCGTCTCTGGTTTTTCAGCACAACACTTCCAACGAAATGACATGATAAACAGCCTGGTGATTCACACAACGTTCTGGTTACTTAACAGATTTATCCTCAAAGCAATATATACAGTAGGTCAGGGAGCTAGCATAAACTCTGTTCTGTTTTCTGGAGACAACCTAATCACATCTATTCCATCATAGATAGAATGTAAACAACCAAGTGGCGTTAGAGAGCTTGGCAAAGCTACCAAACAGAAGTCAAAATAAGCACTATGATCCAACCTGCCGGTCTAATGTGAGTATGATAAAGTTCGGGAGCTGTAGATCCAGTGGCCTCTACAGTGAAGAGTTGTCACGGCTGCAGAAAAGCAGAAGTGACAAACACATTCCGTAGTCCTCCCATGTGCCTTAAAATTTTGGCACAGCTCACTGCACACAGAAGACTAACTTTATTCAGTAAACGATAGCTTTGTGGCCACAACTTCTGGACATCATTAAAACCTAGAAACCTAGAAATAACACATGAACTCACAGTAAACAAGGGTCACAATGATGCGTGTTTAAGAAAACGCATTCAGTTTGCTTTTAGTGTCACGCAATCAAAACTTTCACAAGCATCAACATGCCTTAGACGGATTTTTTTGTTATTCGGTAAGATGAATAAGATCAACCATTTAAACAGCCTTCACTACAGTGAAAGTAAAGTAAACAAAAGTTTGACTTGTATTTGTGTATTTTTGAGCATTTCAAGACAAGAAACTCAAAAGCAGAAAAAACATGTTAGGACTCAGTTGGTAGATATTAAATAGTAGAGGTTTGTTGTCACACTAAAAACACCTTTGTCTCCTGATGTAGTACAATAGAAAGTATTCAGACTCATTGACACAATTTGTTATGTTGAAACCACAAACACCAACGTATGTTTTGGAATTTTATGCGACAAGTCAACATATAGTAGCACATAAATATGAACTTGAAGTTAATGATAGATGATTTTCTCATTTTTTTATACAAATAAAGATCTGAAAAGTGAAGCAAGCAGGAAGATCAAGGAACACAGCTAAAAATAACTAAAACATAACTAAAAAATCTCCAGAAATGCATCAATCCACTATTCAGAATTAAAACTGCTGGATAAATGCAAACCTGCCAAGACATGATTTTGTTTTTACCAACTGAAAGGAGTTTATTTGACTAAATGTCTTTTGATCATGCTTAGAAACCTTATGTCCTTCATTAATGTTTAAGGTTAAACAAACGAACAATTAACTACAAAATGCAGAAAATATTATTTTTAATTAAGTACAATTATAACAAGATATAACATTTTACACTGGTTGCAGTTCAGAATTAAAATTCTGATATTTTGAAGAGAGCTAGTAATCTTTAAATCACAGTTGTGGTAATTGTGTTCAATTAATATGGTAATTGTGTGTGTGTGTGTGTGTGTGTGTGTGTGTGTGTACACTATATAATACTTTAATACTTGATACCATTAATTACATTTTGGTTTTATTATCAGATTTATCTTGACAACAATGTCAATTGCCAAATGTACACAATGATACAAAACACAACTGGTGATTTGATTCCTCTTTTTTTTTAAAAGAACATAAAGAGATGGCAGAATGTTATTCTTCCTCATAATTTCCAGATTTCCTCATTCTTCATCAGATCTTATCACACAGAATTCAGAAACGGCAAACAAGTGAGTGTTTTCCTTTAACAAATGCATAGTGACTTGCCTGTCTGTGCATTAAATCATCAGAAAAAAAAGATGAAATGCGTTCATTTGGACAGCTGAAGTGTAGAATAGAAGGAACGGTGGCATTTGACAGCTTGCACAAAGCCCCTTTGTTAAGGAGATTACATTGATCTGTCTGAGGAGCCGGGAGCAGATTATCACAGTGTTTGGCTGCTCTTGGGAAAGGCATTTGTTTCTAATCATCAAAGTTACGCGTTTGTGATCTACAGACATCTTAAACACATAGCTCCACAAAGTTCTATGAGCGTCAGCAGCGGTTACAGTAGCTTCCCATCGTTAGCTACTGTAGACGAGACAGCTAACAGACCAGAATTAACGGTTTTCCTTTCATTATAGTTCAGCCGTTTTAAGGATAGGACAGATATCGGAAATATTTTTGTCATGCCAAAATATATTCGTATACACATTCCCATCAACCATTTGTTTGCATTTAGTGTAGTTTGAAAGTAGTAGCTAGCAGAACAGCTGTATGTCTGGGTGGGTCTGAGCATCTTCTGCCGCTACAGCTAACTAGAGGTTAGCTAGGAGGAGCCAGGCTACTGGGCCTCCTTTAGCAGGGTTTCCCCGCAGCGGTGGTCTGAGGGAGATCCACATGAAAGCGAAAAGAAAAGGGCGTTCAGAAGTGTTCATTTACAGCGCTCATTTCGGAGTCTCCGGTCTTTACCTGCTGATTTTTTGGGCGAATGCGCGGCGTTCAGCCATGGCAGTGGCCGCTGATGTGCTTTCAGAAAATTCCCAGGCAGGCACTCTGCTCTTCACTCAGAAAAAACACGGCCACAGGGACAACGGGAGAATGGGATCATTACCGTAAAGGCAGGAGTAGTACGCAACAGAACACACCCAAGAATGAGCTTTCGCACTTTTCTGTAGCTTCAGTTGAACTACTACTAATATATATATATATATATATATATATATATATATATATATATATATATATATATATATGTGTGTGTGTGTGTGTGTGTGTGTGTGTGTGTGTGTGTGTGTGTGTGTGTGTGTGTGTAGTAGAGTACTATTAGTATTATTTGTAGCAGCATAGAAGTAGTAGCTTTCTATTTATGCATGTCAATAAGAAGTTCTAAAAGTTTTAAAAAACAACTTTCAAGGGTTGTGATTCGACTATTCTGGCATCTTCTTGCTCAGAAAATGGTTTCTCTAATATCAGTGTACACCCTTTTAAAAGAGCCCTCTGGATTACAAAGTATTAATCATATTACTAATTCAAATTCCTAAAACAGCTAGTACTATTGTTAATAAGGAATGAATCAGAATGAAGCATAAGTTACTGTAGATTTCTGATTCAAATTGTTTAAAGTAGAAATATTGACTGTGAGCAAAAATATACAAGGTAAAAATTTATTTTTTTTTCTTCTTCTTCAAAACATATTGGATTTCAGCAAGATCTTTCTCCAGATTTATATGATATAAATCCAGAAAAATAGAAGACATGATAAATTACTAGGCCATAGCATTCAGGGTTTTTTCAATGAACTGTGGGTGAAACATCTTATTTGGATCTTTGGCAAAGATTTAAAGTAGAGTGCAGAGAAGCATTCGTTTTTCATCAAAAGTAAATTCTAGATCTATATGACAGGCAATTTGTATGTATTTCATTGATGTCTATAAATCTTTGGACTATATGTGAGTCATGAAAAGTTATTGTATAAGTTCATTACAGTATTTTCCAAATTTTGGTGAGGATTTTGTCCTTTCAGTGAACCTTCCCTTTTTTATGAAAAACTTTGTCTTGTCTTCTCTTTAAAGTCTTCATGAATGATTTAATAGAGCTGATTAATGACTGTGGAACAGGATGTTCAGTTGTTATTGCCTTTTTTAGCCACTTGACGCAAGCAGATGATCTAGTTATATATATTTTGTCCACATAGCGCTAGCCTATGACAGTTATTGAGCATCTCCTCTTAATATTGCTTGGAATGTGACATAATTTAAGATGTAAGGAGTAAGAAGGAGGGTTAATCATAAAACTAGTATTTCTTGACATTTCTCTATCTGACATTGATCTACGCTGGTGAAGTTTGCACTTTTTAATACATCTTCTTCTAGGTACCTCACCATTTCTTGACATGTAAGAGAAAAAGCAGTATAATACTGTACACATTGCATGATGATAAGATGAAGCGCAATGTGGAACCAGGGGGACCTTAGCTTACATGTAAATTTGGGATCGCTGTTATTTTTATCCCTTTATTTTTCTTTCAATTTAGTCTGTCCTCGAAGGCCGGCATCCTGCAAGTTTTAGTTCTCTCCCTAGTGGTAGTAACAACCATTTCAGTATGTCAGAGTTCTTCTTAGGCCTCTAATGAACCATCATTTGATCCAGGTGTGTTAAACCAGGGAGAGAACTAAAACACGCACCGGACCGACTTTGCGCACCCCTCAAGTAGTTGTTACTCATAGCTGAATACGTCCTCTTTAATACTACTCATGCTGACGTAGAGTGAAAACATTATATGTACCATTTACTATATGCTTCTAACAGAATATGGCGATTATTTTGTTAAAAAAAATAAATGTCGAAATATTTAATTGAAATTGAAATACTAAACTGCAGACAAAAAAGCGTCTTAATCTCCGCCTGATTGGGCTGCCTTGGTATATAAATCGAGCTAACTCCCATTCCCGCTTCACAAAAAACCGCGAGGTTTACTGCTCGTACTTCCTCAAAGCGTAAGTATTGCTACTCTCGGGAGATCCCAAAGTTGTTAAGCGGGTTATGAAGGAAATATTGCATGTTTTATGACACCATACCACGTTTGAACTTGAAGACAGAAATGCAGCGCGTCTGTGACAAGAAAACATCATTGCATTGATGAATCGTTGAGGTATGCGTTTTTTCTGCAAGCTGTCAGTTTATGTAGTACTTCGAAGTGAAGTGATATCGCAGCTAAATTGTGTGTATGTTTGTTGCCTTGCACAAAGGTCAGGTTGGTGTTGCTGTGAGGGAATGGGTGCTTTCCCTCGCTGGTCCAGATGGAGAATAAAGGGAGCGACGAGGTGGAAAAATTGAAGACAAAGTTCATGTCAATGTGGCACAACATGAAGTACAGTAAGTGATTTTCTGCAGGCTCGCAGACCGATGTAGTACAGTGCTGGCATGCATCTATGTAGTAGTGCAGTGCTGCAAATTATGTCTTTATATTTTAACAGCGCTAATTGAGATTTCTCACCAAGATCCCAAAACTTTTCAAAAATTGAGTAGTTGAAACATGCAGTTGTAAGTGTAAATTCATCACCTAGGTATGAATTTACACGGTTCTAGTACAAAGGCAGTCCAACCAGGCGGAGTTTAAAACGCTTTTATTTTTTTTTTTACAGAAACGGGTAGTATCTCATCACTTGCTGAAACAAGTTATTCGTTATGACAAAAGTCAAAAGCTGGGTTTTCGTTGCAGCTTTACTGTGACTGGAAGAAACTTAAGAAAAAAGCACCTAAATATAATTCTTGGAACATGCTGCGGTTGAGTCACTACTGAGAATTTATCTTTTACTGGGAATAACTGCAACTTTAGTTTAACAGTTTTTTCTTTTCCTGTTAGCATGAATTCAACTCAAAATGGAGTTCTTACAAACTTTTAAGTTGGATGAAATGACTTTAGCAGGTAGGTAGCATGAAACTCTAGTCACACAGAGTGGCAGTTATAAAGTGGGTTTCTCACTTAGCTGAGTAAATGCAATCTTTTAGGTCCCTTTTAAAGTAAATTGACAAAGTCCTGATACGTGTTCTGTTTATGTATTCTAGGTTGGGCACTTAAATCCAAGACTGCATTCAGTAGAAGCTCCCCAGTGTTTCTTCTGGGAAAGTGCTATCATTTTAAGGCAGACGGTAAGTTGCACAATATCATAAATTGCATTAACTTGCACTGATTTTGAAAATTTGACTAACTTATTGCAGTCATCTAAAACATTTTTTTTTTTTTCTAAGATGATGACTATCCCTCTGAAGACTTTCAGGGATTCTCTGTCATGGGGAACGTAGAGGCTTTCCGAAAGGATTTTGCGTCTCGTTTGTGGCTGACGTACCGGGAAGATTTCCCTCCGCTGCCAGGTAGCACCCTGACCTCAGACTGTGGCTGGGGCTGCATGCTGAGGGCCGGGCAGATGATGATTGCTCAGGCTCTTGTTCTGCACTACTTGGGCAGAGGTGAGTCAAGAAATTAAAAAAGTTAAGCTTGGATCGCTCAACATTTTAACTAGATGAACATTTTGTTTTTTAAATTAAAGTCCTAAGTTGACAAAAGTCTGACACTTTTGCATGTTTCTAATGTTGAAAGCAGGAACCAAGCTTGTTTTTCCATCAGTCTAAATTTGAAACTGAAAGCTACATTTCACCCCGTAAACATAATTTTTAGCTCTCAACCTTATATTTCTATAGGGTTTGGTGCTGCACTGGTGCCTTTCCTTTGTGGAATAAGGGGAATGGCATTATAGCCCATAAAACAGCTGTAATCAATGTAATGTGTTCCAAAGCATGGTTTTTAATAAGACATTAAAACTTTTATTTATATAACTCGTATTGCTTTTTTTTTTCTCAACTTCTGTCCATTTGTTTCAGTTCAGTCTTTGAGTTTGGAGGGTTTTTAATCAGTTTGTCAGAGAAATCAAAATGTGTAAGACTCCAAAGGGTTAAATGCATTAAGGCGGTTTCATTTGACTAACATACATTTTCCTTCAAGTATAACAAACACCATCTGTTGCAGAACTGTGTATATCAGGGGTGTCAAACTCCAGTCCTCAAGGGCTGCTGTCCTGCAACTTTTAGATGTGCCTCTGCTGCACCACACCTGAATAGAATAATTGGGTCATTAGCAGGACTCTGGAGAACTTGTCTACACAAGGAGGTAATTAAGCAATTTCATTCCAGTGTTTTGTACCTGTGGCACATCTAAACTGCAGGACAGCGACCCTTGAGGACTGGAGTTTGACACCTGTGGTGTAGATGAAGCTTGGATGCATATTAAGTAATGCATGTCTTCATAGCTTGGATTAGATGGAACTGATGTTCAGTGGAATATTAACAACTTCCTGAAATGGTACCAATGGGATTGGGCTGCAAAAGTATAACTAGGGAATTTCTTATATCCTTTACAGTCTCACTGACTAATGGAGTAATTTAAAAATCTTTTTTTTTTAAATTTGCTCTAAAATCTGTCGCTAATAAAACATTTCCCCATAAAGATATGAAGGTCCACTTCAGGGTATTTATGGATCAATTTTAAATTTGATTGACTTTGAATCAAGGTCATTTTGTTACTGCTTCTGACTTGACTCTGGGTTATTACCTGGTCAACTCCCATTCGCTCTGTGTTCGTCTCCCACCCTGTTTGTAAGGCTATGGTAATGTTAAAGTGAAATACTGGGACACTCAAACATATAATTAGACCAAATTGTGACTAATCGGTTTCTGAAATGAGTAGAATTCAGGCTTCTTGAGCCAAGATGGCTTATTTTTAAGGCCTGCATGAGTTTTTATTTTTAATGCTCTTAAACTGAGGTTAGAAATGTAGAAAGAGCAGGCTTATTACATGGTTGATTAGGGCCTGGCCAAAAATGAACATTAATTTCTTTGAGCACAACAGCTTATAATGGAAAATGAGAACTCTTAAAAAATTAAATGGTTCTGCCCAATAATGTCAAGTTCAGGTGTAATTTAAATGCCATCTTACACACAGCTGAATAAGGAAATGTTAGAGAATTGCTTGCATGAGGAAAATGCAATGTATTCATCAGAAGCTATAGCTGAGGGTAATGTAGAATGTTGTCACAATTGGATCAAACATTTTAACCAGTTGGCTCCAGATTACCTTGACTATGCAGAAATGGAATTAATAAACGATACACCTACAGTTTATTCTGCATTTATAAAGTTGAATTGATTAGCTGCAAAGGTTTAAAGAATAAATGACTTATTTGCATTTTAAATGATATTTGAGAGGAAAATGTAGGGAACTTGAGGAATTTTGTAATCAACATAAATGCATAGAATTGGTTTTCTAATTATACTGATTTCAATCCACTGACCAACCTCTTGGAGGATTCTGACCCAACCTTCATTTTTCTGCAGACTGGTGTTGGCCAGAGGCGCTCACCCTCCCGCCTTTAGATGTAGAATCACGGACCACCACAGCAGCTAAGCGATTTGTCACCTCTATGCAGGCTTCTCTGCAGAGCACCTCCAGGATTTCTGAAAGCAGAGCGTCTCTTGCACCTCAAGCCCAGGTGTTGGGATTCGCAGAGGAAGCGGATACACATTTAAACGAGGAGTACCACAGAAATCTGGTGTCCTGGTTTGCAGATGTCTCCTCAGCTCCACTGGGCCTGCACAGACTGGTCCATTTAGGATCGGCAATGGGAAAACAGGCAGGGGACTGGTATGGTCCAGCTTTGGTAGCACACATCTTGAAGTAAGTTTGACCTTCAAGTATGTGCTATGCAGACGATCATTTTAAGTAATCGTCTGCACTCAAGTTACTATTAAAATCTCAGTCTCAACTTTTATGGCGCTTAGCATTATGCTATGGTCCAGGTTAAGTTGATGCAACCTAACCTTAAAAACTCACTTAGAATGACTAGAACATATACAAATTATGAACATTTAAATCAGAAAACCACAACAAGACAAACATGTTGGAGGAGATAAAAATCCATTAGAGGTTGGCATTATATTTAAGATTTGTCAGGATTTTTTAAGTTTCAGTTTTTGATTGTAAATAAACTTGTAGTAGGATCAGAAATGTTTAGTTTTTTCCTATATTTGTTCCACAAGACAAACGATAAATATCAGTAAATTCAAATATGATTAAAATAGTAACTATGCACAGCTTCTTATCTCACTTTTTTTTTTAAACCAAGTGGCATCCTGAATAAGTCTATTACAAATGAGAATTTTATTTTTTTTTTTTGGAACGGTGTTTGTGGCTCTATGAATGTTGTACCATGGCTCTTTTGGTATCATACGTGCCTGTGTACTGTTGACAAAACATTCTTCAGCACAACTCAAAGCAATGTCCCCTTTTCAACATAAAAGTAGTAATATCCCATATTTTTTGTTCAATGTAAACTTAGCTTTCTCCCTCAGTTTCTCTCCTTTTCTTACTTGCCTCTGTCTTCTCTTCCTGCCTTTTTGTTTTAGGGAAGCTGTCAAGGAAGCGACGGAGCCTGGCTTGGCGGGTATAACTGTCTACGTCTCCCAGGACTGCACAGGTATAAAAGATGATGCTGCCGTTGATGGTACAGGAAACTGGGCACGGCGCCCGAGTCGACTGCTTTTATTCCTCTGTTCTGCTGTTGAGATTCCAGCTGCTAAAAGTGGGGGACAGGGTGTGTCTGTTCCCCACAACAATCACATCCATTTCAAATCATAACGTGCTGCCATGACCTCCTCTTAACCTCAGTATCTCAGCTGATTCATGTTTGTCTTAATAGCAGAAGATGGCTGTTTGTGAGTTGGTAGCTTTATTTTTGTTAGTGCAGTAGTGCTAGTTGCAGTGAGAAACGTTAAAGCTTTTGATTCTTTTGGAAATCGGTCAACCTTTGTAAAAATTTTACTTTACTAACTGAAACTTCTGTAGGGGAGAGGAGTTTTCTTCATTCAAATCTGACCTGTTTCCTTGGTGAAACAGTTAATGCACATTTTTCTAATTCTGAAGAGTCTAAACATTTATTTCCACTCTACAGACTTGACATGCTTTTTGGATGGAATAATGACTGTTAAAAAGAAAAATGATATTTGAGAGAAAATGTGTAAAACAGAATTTAAGGTTCCTACTCACTCCAGAAAAGAGTGGATGCATTTTTGCAGGTCTGCACTGATCAAGCCAACATCTGATCCTGAATGCTCAGAACGACTCTGAAGTGTTCTGATCAATTCAGGCAATGATTTGACCTTATGGTGGTCCTCAGACTGAAAATGAGTAAAGCACTTTTGTAAATGTTATAAATGAGTTTATTGAAGAAAAATCAAGATCACTGAAAGCTTTAAGTGGCTTGTCAAACAAAATGGTATGAAATTCTCCAATAGTGCCCAATACGTAGTTCAGTTTTGTCATATGGACAAATTATGAGAATGTAAAGTAGCCTAATGTCTTAAAATATTTTTTAAAATGGACTTGTGTCCTAAACACAGACATCACTCAGTTGAACTTTTGCATCGTTTCTTTTCTAGTGTACAGTTTGGATGTCATGGACTGTCACAAGGCACCGAAGGCAGGAGAAGCCTCAGGTGAGGCAGCAGAGGGTCCTGCTGTTGTACAACACACTGAACTGTCAGCGACCGCCATGCTGCCAGAGACCCAAGCAGTCATCATCCTCATACCTGTGAGGCTGGGAGGAGAAAGGACAAACCCGGAGTATTTTGGCTTTGCAAAAGTGAGTGATTTTTTTTTTTTTTTTTTTTTTTAAGATCTCATAGGGTTAATGTTGAGTCAAAGTGATCTTTGTCATAAGATAGTCATTGTTGTAAATTGCAAATTTAGAATGTTTTTTTACATTTGCTGAGATCAGTTTTGTGGATGATTTCAGGTCTCTTTGTAAAGCTGACTGGTTGATATTGAATTACACCAATTCTGATTAAAATGACGACTTAAATCAACATTAGCCAAAATACTTGTTTTTAATTCGAATTTATATTAGAAAAAGGGAAATTGTGAAATCTGTCAAATTCAATATTTGTATGCCTTTTGTGCTTCCTGTGACTTTGTTTCAGAACACCACACTGAGATCAAATGTTTAACTTTAAATCTGCTTCCTTCTGTAACAACTTCAATACTGAAGAGTGTTAATGTGGTGTGGTGCATCCACTCAGCAGAAAAATCACATTTAGAGTTTTTACCTGTCACCAGGCAATAAAGTCCTTTTCTACTATTCAGCTTAAAGATGATCCAGAGATTGTTCTGATTTATTTAATCAAAGTAATAAAAACGTTAAACATCGATCAGTGGTCAAACTGAAAATTGGCCTATTTAGGTCACAAGCTCATTTCTTGGTTCATCTCCAGAGTTAATTGCAGTGCATTATGAAATAATTTGAGCTATAATTCAGACATATGTGCTTCTTTGCTCATTTAGAAGATGCTGAATCTGGAGTACTGCATAGGAATCATCGGAGGGAAGCCCAAGCATGCCTGCTACTTTGTCGGATTTCAAGGTTAGTGGCAGCATAATGGAAAACTGAGAGATGCATTCACAAATTATCTTTTGCATAATATACCCTTTGTATGTGTAGAGACAAAGTAAGTTAATGTATTCATGTTTGTATGAGGAAAACGAAGAGGAGTGGAGATGAAACCGAGTGAAGCGGGGCTTACTTTATTCTCTCTGACCCATCAAAACCTCGTCCATTTATCACAAGTAAACCTCCCAAGTTGTAAACCATAATTGATTTCCATAGGCGGCATGCATTAAATTTCATCCAGGCGCCCAAAGTGAGCCACTCTTCATCACCTTCAGCAGCCAGGAGAAACCTTCAGTTGTACATCTTGGCAGTCAATATTTACGCATTTACATTTTACCCATTTGAAATACAGTGTTGGATGATGTCTAAATGACAAGCAATACATTCTCCCTGCCAGTGCACAGCTCAGCACTGCATTCATCATATGCAAAACGGTCGAATATAATTGCGTGTTTGTAAAAGTAATTCCCCACACAAAAATTAAATGACAGCCTCTTTTCTTGCTGGTGTAAAAAATGTGCTTGTACAAACGCATCTGATTATGCAGACTTTAATCCACCCTGCTGGATATTAAAAAGCAACAGCCTTCTTGAAGGCACATTTGACGCACACAACCCCAACATGTAGGTCCGGTGGGTGACTTTGAGCTGCTCTGCATAGATATTGAGGAGAAGCACTTTTTTTTTTTCTCTGCAATAATCTAATGTGTTTGAATAACTTGTCTTTTGTTTTGTCCTTGCAGATGACAGCTTGATTTACATGGACCCTCATTACTGTCAGTCTTTTGTGAATGTCAGTACCAGCGATTTCCCTCTTCAGGTAATGTAAAATTACACAGACGAGCTGACTGAGGGCCCAAGTAGATGTGGATTTTATAGTTTCTGTTAGTACTTATAGGTGTGTCTTAAAGCAGCACTCCACCCAATCAGAGTATGTATTGGCTGATTTATTTGCTGCTCAGGTAAGTGAAGCTGCCACCCAAGAAATGCTGAGAATGCAGATTTAACTGAAATCTTACAGATTCATTAGACATTCAGTGGTGCATTTCAAGTGTTTAGTTCTGTGGCAACTGACTGGTCTAAACCAAATGAAAACCCAAATTAACTTCCTTAAAAGATAGAAAATTGCATAACACTGGTAAAGGGTTCCCCCCCCCCCTGTTTGGGGCTACATCATTGCATGAACAGCCTGTGGCTTTGCTGAAATGTTGAAGCCCAGGTTGGTTTAAAAGAACTGCAGCCATTTTGCAGTTTTCTGAATGTTTGTTCCAGATTAGAGGATAGAATATGAATCTTGCTCCTGTCTGGTTCTGTTTCTGGAGATGGAGAGTTGACCAGAAACAGATCTGAGTGGTCTGGAAGGTTGATGCAGTAGCAATTGATTGAGACTGGATTTGGTGCTTAGACATTCAGCGAGTCATTTACTGACCGAAATGGTGTAGCAATTTTAACCCATGTTCTGGATACATTTGTGATATTAAAGGAGAAGTTTGTAATCTTTTTTAGGTCTGCATCATATTCTAATACTCCCACATTAAGAATATACCTGCAGTGTTTGATTCTTTGATGCACGTTTGAGATCATTTAATCTCCCATGGCAACTATTTAGCTGTCCAAAAAGCTTGGTGGGACACAGCTCCACCTTTAAGCTGCAGCTTCTGAACTTCCACCTCACAGAGCAGCCCTTCCCTGCGACTCCCCCACTCGGCTCCATCAGACTATCTAGCACACCTGGTGAAACTGCACATCTACTGAGCTAATTATTCCAGCTACTTCTCAGTGCAATGCTGGTAAAAACAGATTAATAGATGACAGATTAATTTCCAGGAGGCTGAGTTTCAGAGCAGGAGTTTTTAAACGAAGACCAATTTCAAGATGTTAAATCGGGAAGTACAATTTCTTAACGGTTGTTTTATAACACTATGGCTGGAAAACACAATATTGCCTCATTTAAAGCACCAACTTTTTTAATATGCATTTTTCTAAGCATACAGGAAAAATGAGAAATATGAGTTGAATTTCTGCAAGTTAAAAAAAATTACTTTTTATTGATTCATTCAGTTCATGCTGCACCTTACAACATTGCAATAGACTAGTTGAAAAATGCATACATGTTGGTGCAGATAAAGATTTTTCATTAAGTGAAGATTGTATTCTAGACAGGTGTGAATATTTACTCTATTTTGATGTCTAGATTTTTAATTTTCCCTCTTAATTTTGCTAGTCATACCATTGCCCCTCGCCGAAGAAGATGCCTTTTAGCAAGATGGATCCAAGCTGCACTTTTGGTTTCTATTCTAAAAGCGCTCAAGATTATGAGCGAATCAGGGAAGAACTGTCCAAGGTAAAGAAACCTTCTCTAACTCAGAACACCTTGAAATAACTTGTAGTGCTAATTTCCAGATATTGGTTTTGATGGGGTTTTTGTTTAAAACAATTTCTAGATTAATTTCATTGTGCTAGTCCTACATTGGCTGAGCAGTAGGTGGCAGCATTTAGCCACAAATCTAATTGACTTGTCATCCAGCTGTACAGCTATTTCAAAAGCCCTGTTCCTGCCTATATCTGTCTGTGCTTAAGCTACTTATTTTACCAGTAAAATTAATTCAACTAGCATCAAAACACTGTCTTTGGTGTAAAAATGCAAAATAAAAGTTGCTGCTGTTTTTGTTCCAGTTGCTGGAGCCGACAGCAAAATATCCAGCGTTTACTTTTGTGCAAGGTCGCAGCACAGATTATGAGCTGCCGGTGGATCTGAGCGCAGAGAAGCGGGAATGGCACTTTCCTAGGGATGCACGCAGAACCTTCACTACGTCCGGAGACTTTGTGCTGCTTTGACGGTACAAGAAATCACTCATAACGATTCTGTTGAATCCACTGCATCATGTCAGTTTTTGTCTGGCAGTGCAAACAGTGGATTATTTTTGGGAAGTTATGCAACATTATGTGGTGGTCTACTGAATCTAAATTCATAACATTTTTTACATGTAGAATTAAGAAATCTGTATTTTGCATTACCATTTGTATTTTTGTAGTCAGTATGTTTATATCAAAATGGTTCAGATATCTGAAGTTGGGTTTCATTCATAAAATTAACTTGACTCAACAAAACAAATCCAACTTTGGAAGGTCAAACATTTACATTAGAAAGAAGCACAGCTTGCACTTTGATACAACAGCATTGTTTTGCATCTAAACTAACTGAAGTCTGTAGTGTGGTTAGTTTGTAGGGAATAAATTAACAACCGTAATGTTTTGAACAAAGCTATAAATCATCTTTAAAATATATATATATTTTTTTCCAAATGAAACCCCAGGTTTAGGATTTGGTTGCATTTGTTTTGAAGATATTTGTATAACTTTGTCCTGATCTCTGTGTCATGCAGACATGTTTGGAATAAGATCTCCAGCTAGAGCAGCACTCTTTATAATCAGTGCTAGTAAATACTAAGTCATGTTGTGCTAACTTAAAATGGTAGCACAACCTAAATTTGACTTGTTCAGTTTGTCATGATTGATCAAATGCACAAAATTGTATCCAATGACTCTACATAATTGGTTGAAGCATTTTCAAGTAGACAAATCATAAAATGGTCCTAAAATGTAGTTTTAGCAGCTGTAAAAAAGTTAAATTGTAAACCCATAGTACTGGGCAGCCTCTTCTAGAAAACATGTTGCCACTTTTAATGAAATGCAAAAAAATTTGATGTCAGTAATAAGTAGCCTGAACTAAACAAAACATCTGCTTTTAAACTTGGAACTAGAACATTATTTGGGTTTGACGTTGTACCCAGAACCAAGTTTCAACTTCATAGGTAAATGGACCAAAGCATAAATGGCGGAAATATTTATTCCAGGCTCACTGTTTAATTCAGCCCAGTTATTTACCAGATTTTTTTTTTTTTAGAAAATTAAAAGCAGATTAATTTGTTGGGTTATTTTTTAAAGGTATTCATTGTTTAATAAGTGGTACTACTTTTGCAGTTTGAGAATCATGGATCTAGACCTGTGAGTCTTAAACTTTGTATGCTAGCTACAGAGGCATAATTTAAAGAACTTGTGGCATTAATGTTCAATATAAAATGTAATCTTTTTTTTTCTTTTCTAGCTTTTACATCAAAATGCACTTCACCATATTTTTCTTTAGTTGGAGTTCTGTAAAAGGTTTTTAAGACTGCACACTGAGTGACTTTAACACTATGAGGTACCAAACCACTAATCTAGAGTATTTACAATGCGTTCCAGGTGAATGAACACTTTAAATATTTCACTTCGTCAGCAGCTTAAGTGAAGTCAAAGTGCTATATAAAGGTAGCGTAGCTATTTTGATTTCTGTACTTTCTATTCTTAATCTAGATTAAACTATGAAACGCATGAAGGAAAAAATGCACACACTGAAGAAGATTCTTAGTCAGCACAGAGTCACTTAAGTTATAGTTTAGCTTTTTTTTTTTTTTTTTTTTTTTTTAAAAAAAAAATTCCGTTTTTCAACCACCCCCCAAATTTTTTTTTTTTTTTTAAAGGAAAGTTTTG